>NW_025776738.1:0-208098 GCF_021130785.1 Homalodisca vitripennis
TCAATAACATAAGCAGTGACAAAGATTCATAAGAAAAGGCATCTCGTACACAAATTATACTACCTTGTAAGAAGCAGTCAAAATTGATTTAGAATCTGGAGTAAAACATTTTATATAAATGTCACTTATAAAGTCCTAGTTATTACTAGGAATATCTAAGTAAATATTTTTTCAGTAAATAAAATCGTAAGACTTTGGTTTGGTAACGGCAATAAGACGTTATTAAAGTCTAAAAATTTTAAAAATTATAATCTATATTTCATGGAAACTATGGAACGTGAAGTTTTTATTTTATTACGTTGGAATAAAGCTTTAAGATTCCCAAATCACTTGAATACTGATAATTTGCAATCTCTCTGTTTAAAAAACTAACAGGAAACCAATAAATTTTAAAAATAGATAAAACTAAAAAGTCATTAGACATAGCCTCAGTATAGTATCCGTGGACGTAACAATGCGGTAAAACTCTTATTAACACTCGGTAGAGGAGTCGCTGCTCGCAGGGTTGGGATTATATTATGGTTTAGCTGATTTGTGTAATACTTAATGATAACTCTACCTTCGTATATTTTTACACATTCGCAACATTTTACGACTACAGCAATTAATAATTATTTGAAATTAATTTAAATATCCATATAGTGTGAACTAGAACTAACTGTGATTTTACAAGTGTACGTAAACATTATAAAAACAAAAAGAACTATTTTTTTTACAAATATGTTTTTTTGTTGCCACTGTTGCGTAACAGTTAATTTACTACTAGGAACGTGTTCCAGGTAAAAAAATAGTAAATCTAATACAAATATATTAATGATGGTCTAGGAGGTAAGATCCAACTTACACTGTATACACACATAGCCTGGTGGTCCCTTGAAACATTATGTATTTTTCTAAGAATAAATTCGCCTATGTTTAGTATAAGTGTGTGAAAAGGTTAAACATATGACATAATAATGTTTTTTCAGATACATTTTTTCTGCCTCTCAACACTTTAGACTAACCGTCATAAAAAAATAGACACATCACCGTCAGATTACTAGATAAATATATTGAATGCTCTCATTGTATATAGTTAGCTGGTGCGGATATAACATTTGTTTTCAGCGTCTAAGGGTTGATTGTAAATGTGTAAAAATAAAAATAAAACTTGTGAAAAGGAATCATTTCGTGTTGTAAACCATTATGACTAGTTTTGACATCAGAACTAGTGAATAGGCGTTCAATTTCTTTATTAGTGGAAATGTCACTATCAATTTTAATACAAATCAGATTGTGTATGTATGCAATGAAATTTAGCTCTCACCTCCTGTGCTATGACCGAATATTTAATTTTTTGAGATACTGTTGTACAACGTCGTAATTTCCAGAAATATTGATTTTGAAAACAAAAATGGATAAAGTATGTTAAGTTACTCTAATTGAAAATCTCAAGAAGCGCTATGTTACAGTGACATTTACCAACCTCACTCCGCCACCACTTTGTCACGTGATGCGCTTTTACACGAGGGTACTCAGTAACGGTCTTGTGTTAAGTGTGTTACAGTAACTTTGACAGGAATACTTAGAACTAGTAAGAACCTGCTTATCAGTTTTAAGATGAAGTAATGAAACCTTTTACAATACATTAAACACTAAGATAATTAAGTTTAAATGCAACAGTTAAAACATCTTTATTGAAGACTGTATAGTGAATGAACAATCCGTTTGCTCTTGGGAAGTGTAGAGAGGATATGGACTGTTCAAATCCCCATCGTTTTGAAAATGTTTTAAACTCTGCTGAATTGAAAGGCATGTTATCTGATTCCAGTACAGCTGGTACACCATGAACAGCAAACCATGACTTCAACTGTTTGATAGTTCGAAGTAACCAGAGTAGCTGTCACCAAGAACAGGGTAACTTTTGCCTTTGAACTTAAAAAAATCAGCTGCTGTAACCTCCCATGGCCTGATTGGAATTTGTTTACTTTTGATGGGTTCTTTTATTTCTGCCCTGCTCTGACTTTGGCATACTGTGCATGATCGTATGAAGTCACTCAAATCTTCAAACATGTTGGGCCAGTACAAGGATTCTCTTGCCCTTTGATAACAAGATTGAATTCCTTGATGTCCAGTATGAATAGCTTTGATAATATCCGTTTTCATACTATTTGGAATTAAATCTTTGGTTCCTTTGAAAACAACTCCATCTTCAACCATCATTTCATCTCTGAAATTCCAAAATAAGTGCAAGCTCTTAGGCAACTCAGTTTTTGATTTAGGCCAACCATTTTGTATTACTTGTATTAGTTCTTGTAAGGTGGAACTTTTCAATGTTTCCTCTTTGACTCTTAAAAGCTGATTGTATGGATGTATTGAGATCACTACAAGATTGATATCACTTCAAAGTCTTTTTTCCTGCATAGTAGTATTTTCAGCCGTTTTACAGTCCCTACTTAAAACATCTGCAATGTGCATATTTGTTCCTTTTATGTACAATATTTTCGGATCGTACGGAATTATCTCTAGAAATATCCTTTGAAGACGAACAGGTGCTTCATTCAATGTTTTTCTAAATATTGTTTGTAGAGGCTGATGATCAGTCTCTACAGTCAATGGTCTACCGTAAATAAAACAGTGAAATTTTGTGCAACCAAATTGTACCGCAAGAGCTTCTTTTACTATTTGTGGCATTACTTGTTCTGTTGGTGATAATGCTCTTGTAGCATAGGCAATTGGGTGGTCCTGTAATAGAACAGCCCCAATTGAATGTTGGCTTGAATCAACCGACAGTCTCACAGGCTTCTTTACATCATAAAATCCTAGTGTAGGTGCTGTAGTAATAGCTATTTTTACATTTGCAAATGCCTTTTCCTGATTTACAGTCCAACTGAAGTAATGATCTTTCTTCAAGTGATCTCAGAGGAAGAAGTAGATCAGAGTAATTTGGAATGAATCTTGACAAGTAATTTAACATGCCCATTAGTCTTCTAAGCTCTTTTACAGTAGGTTGGTAGGGGCCTGCAATTGTTCGATGGCTTGTATTTTCTCTTCGTCAATTTGAATTCCATTTCCACTAATTATATGACATAAAAATTTTATTTTAGTCATCTCGTATTCGCATTTCTTGTCATTTAGTTTCAGTCCTGCTTCTGAGAACCACTTCTTAGCGATTTCAGTTACGTTTCTAAGTTCATCAACAGTTTTTGCATAAATTATTACGTCATCCATAGCACATTCGGTGTTTGGCAAATCCTTGAGAATGTCGAAAATTAATTTTTGGAAAATTTCTGGAGCGGACGCGAGTCCAAAGGCAATCGTACAAAGGAAAATCTTCCCCAAGGTGTAGCAAATGTCAAATAATCTTGAGATCTTTCACTGACTTTTATTTGCCAGAAACCTTTCTCGGCATCTAGTTTAGTAAAATATTTTGCACTATTTAATTTTGCGAGGATTTCATCCAATGTCTTTAGAGGGTAATGTCTTCTGAGTAGGTTTTTATTGGCATCAGTTGGGTCCAAACAAATTCTTAGTTTTCCATTTTGTTTAACCACAACTAAAGGTGACACAACTGGGGTTGGTTTTTGAACCGACTTGATTACCCCCAACTCAACCATTTTGTCTAACTCACTCTTCACCTCGTCCATAATTGCAAATGGTATTCTTCTGGCAGCATGTATTCTGAAAACTGGATTTTAAACCAAATCTATATCATAAATAAAATCCTTTATTGCACTCATTTCTTTCATACTTTTTTACTTTCTACCCTTTTTATCAGTCCAATCTGTTCACTAGTTGCAGCTGCTAATATTGGAGATACATTACCACTATTTGCAACTAAAAACTTGATCTTGGTTTCTTCTCGACTTTTACCAATAAAACAGTTTACTTCAACCTCACCTAAGACTTCAATGAAATGCTTGCTATACGAAACAAGGCGTTTAGTTGCTGATGAAGACATAGGTACGTTGAGGCGCTCTGCAATTTTTCTTGGCAGTACGTTACAAGGTGCTCCTGAATCAATGTTTGCATTGAAGCTTATGTTGCTTGTGTTTACTGTAACTACCCATCGGTCGTTCACCTCACTACGAGCAATTTCCATTACACCTAAATATTGTTCCTCTGTGGTATCCTTCTTACTTGCATTGTTAGATTGTTCGACCATAGAAACTCCTGGCATTGAAGTTTTTGATTCAGACCTGCAATACCTAGCAAAGTGGTTGAGCTTAGAACATTTCAAACACTCCTTGCCAAATGCGGGACACTGACGTGGACCATGCTGGTTTCCGCAGTTTCTACATTGGAATATAAGATTTCAACCTAAATTACTATTATTCTTGTTTAAACTTTTAAAACTGTTATTGACAACTTGACAAATCGCAGGCTGGTTATGCAGTGGTTCAAGCTGTTGACTGGCTACCTGATCTGTACTTGGTGTTGTATTTTTGTAAGGCTCCCAATTGTATCTTAGTTTGCTCGACTAGACGTGCCATTTCTGTTGCCCTGCTTAGTGTAAGTTTTGGTTCTAGCAACAGTTATTCTTTTAGGCAGATGTCGCTTAGTCCAACTACCAGCCTATCTCTAGTAAGTTCGTCCTTTAGAACCCCATACTCACAGTCCTGAGCTAAGTTTCTCAGTCGTGAGATGAATGCACCTACGCTCTCAGTTTCATTTTGGACCGCAATATTAAACATATATCTAATGTAAACAATATTCTTCTGAGGAGAAAAATAATCATCAAAATGTTTTATTACTGTTCCTAAATCTAACTTTGCTTTTCCAGATAGTGAGAAACTGTTAAATACTGGTATTGCTTCATACCCTAATATGGTCGTGAATGTAGCTACTTTAACCTCACCTTCTTTTTCCTTCAACCCGGTTGACTTGGCAAAGAACTCAAAGCTTTGTTTCCAGATTTCCCAGTTTTTGGAATCTCCATCTTCTGATATAGAAAAAGGCTTGGGTGGCTTTACTTTCAACATCTGACACCAACTAAGATAATTAAGTTAAATGCAGCAGTTAAAACATCTTTATTGAAGACTGTATAATGAATGAATAAATATTGGAATGTAAACAACAACAAAAACAAATAATAGTTAGCTGAATACACGAGGATACTCAGTAGCGGTCTTGTGTTAAGTGTGTTACAGTAACTATGACAGGAATACTTAGAACTAGTAGAACCTGCTTATCAGTTTTAAGATGAAGAAATGAAACCTTTTACAATACATTAACAATAGTTTTATAGTAGATATCGTATAAAATAACTAAGATGGAGTGGTTAGAAATAATTCAAAATATTAGACCTCCAGCCAGTGAAAAGAATGGTGGTATGGCAAGAGAAAATGACTCTTGATTATTGGATTATAAAATATTTATAATTGACAACATATAAATATCTTGTAGGTATTATAACAATTGAATAGCAATGTATCTATGAAAGTTAAATAAATCCTCTGTTGCCATGTTTCTAGAAACCTCCATTTTTATCACCAGCTTTTTACTGGTATATCCTAAACACTGTACGATCTCACGCTGAGAGTTTTTTTTTAATTTTTGAATGACATGTTCTTCGTGCACTCTGAACATTTGTGACTCTCTTAGCCTCTGAAAGCTTCCCTTAACTAGAATTTTCAGCTTCTGGGTCAAACTGATCTCTGGAGCTCTGGTAGCATTACCACAAACACCTAATATTGCATCGGGTCAATAGGATATACGAATCGGTAAATGTTAAAAGGGCGGAAGTCAGTTTGAGTAAACTTTCGGGAAATCAAAAAAAACTGTGTAGGTTCTAAAATATTCATATTTAATAATACATGTGGTATTTTTTTGGTCATACATGTATGTAGAAACACAAAATTAATGTATAAAAATAATTATAAAATTTTATGTGATGGATAAAAGCACTTAAAACTGGTAGACTTCCGCCCTTTTAACATTTATCTCAAAACCAACCTCAGTTTTATTGCTCCTTGCATTGATTAGACGGGGAAATAAAGAAAAATTATTAAAATAACAAGTTTTATTAATATATTATACATATTTACATCCAAGAGATACTTAGTCTGTCTCATCAACTATTTCGACTACACCAGGAATGTTGTCTTGAGGCCATTCGAGAATTTCTTTATAAAACTGAGCGTGTTCGTTGGGAATGTATTGTAAACACCTCGTCAAGTCATTTAGTTTTGCACTTTTAATAGAGACCTTCCCTGTTGGATAAGCTATTTGGTCTGGAAGATGCAGCTCATTGTTGCCACATGTGTTCATACTCATTTTGAACGTATGAGTAAGGATTCCATCGATTTCCTGTCTTGCTCTACAGACGCCTTGTTGATCGGAGTTGTACTCAAAGTGGTGGAACTTACTTATTCCGAAAAAGATTCTTTCTTCTTTGCGCTTCCTTTTGGTTTCTTCTGATGCAATGTTCCGTTTGTAAAAGGTTGGCCACCAATCTTTAACATTGTAAACCATTTTAGAGCTATCTACTTCAACCACTATGAACTTCTGGCTTTTGCTGCTTTTGATGATTATCTCAGTGATTTCATGAACACTATAGATTCTGTCATGTTTCTTTAGCTCCCGTTTGATGATGGAGAAGTCCCTATCACATGGGAGGAAACTATGGCCCCTAATAGGAAAGAACTGATTTATTTTTTTAAATCGTTTTAAGTCGGTGAGTGCTAGAAACAGTTTGCAAAAACAATGGTTCTTGTTTTGTCCTCCGCAGTTGTCTGCATACAGATTCAGCTCATCATAGTCACTTTCAGGCACAGAGGAGAGGTAGTGTAAAATGAATGAACATGTTTCATTAGGTGATTTTCGTGCTTCTCCTTCATGGTACAGGTAGATGGTGGCAACATTCTTCTTAACATCATGGACGCAGAACAAACTTACGGTAAGTTGTCGCATATAAAACAGTTCTTGAACCGGTATTTGGGGTAATGAAATGTTTTGCATGTAGTCAATTGCCAATGATAATACATTGCTGTTCATTTTATTCTTTGCGTCAGTAACATCTTGTTCAATGCGGTTGTAGAACTTGTTTGCTCTCCTTTTATGTACAATTTTTTCAGCCACAGCTACTCGCTTGGCAACGTCATTTAAATGGGGCGACTTTATTTTAATGCTCAACTCCTCACACGTACAGCAAGTGTCAACCTGAGGCTGGCCAAAACTTAAGTTAAAATTGGTATTGAAATAGTTCCAGTATGCTTGGTACGAAACCTTTACTTCAGGGTGTTCTTCCAAAAATATTTGGTGCATTAGTTTTACATTCAGTTTCTCACTAAGAAACTGTTTCACTTTCCCAGAATAATGGGTTATCTTAGTTGGGTATGATCTTATGTGCTTGTCAATTTCTTGATAAACTTCTGGAGCCAAAGTATTGCTGGTATGTGCCCCTCTAAGGTCCCTAACTGGCTTACTACTGGTCTTTAGCTGCCTTATTCGTCTTACTCTCTTTTCTGAAATGGCAAAAATTGAAATAAAGGCTGCTGCGCATACCTTTACTCTCCTGTCTCCAACAAGAATATGGTAACGGAAGGTGTTGCTGTTGCCACCTGCCTTTTTTTTAGGGCGAATGTTTGCATTTTCTTCGCGCTCCTTCCCTTTGATGTCGCGTGATCCAGGTCTTCTGGTTACAACGTCTCCAACATCAATCAGACCATGTAAAAAAAGGTCCTGTTCATCTTTTGTCTTGTAGGCAGAGTAAAATCGGTTTTTAAAAGTATCCTGGATGTTTTCTGGCCCAATCTGCTCAAAACATTTTGCTGAACATCTGCAACATAAAAAACAACCACCAAAATTAACTGTTTTTAAACCAAATTATTAGCTAAATATGTGAAAATAAAACTAACGAAATGAACTTTTCAGATCAACCCACATTACATTAGAGTAGATTCTGTTAATAAACAGCCTATTTACTAGGTTAGGTTTTTACAGTTTAACAGGTTTTTTACTAGAAAGTAATGGCCTTAATTTAATTTTTTTTATATAACAAGAGGCTAACGTTAGAACCATATAAAACGGGAATACTGGTCACTTAAACCTTGAATCAATGGAGGGGCTAGATTTCACTGCTTAGTAATATGCGTAGGCTTAAACTTTATAAACCACCCTTTAAGTATATGCAATATAATATTGTTAATAGCCTAGCCTAACTTAATTCTGTTCTTATTAACCAATTGAATACAGTAATAATAATTAATATCATTACTTACCTACAAGGGTTTCCAACCTTTTTCTCTTCTACTTTCTTGCCACTAAAACTTTCATAGGCTTGGCCAGATAACCTTGCACTTTTAATTTGATTTCTTTTGTAGTTCTGAGGATTTTGCTTTCTCTTCTTTCCTACATTGACATCCTCGTCACTACCACTACTTCCCGCCATCAAATTAACATTAAATTATAATTAATACTACTGATATTTTAATGAGTTATGTAATAGCCAAAACGGTACACCCACTGATTCAGAAACTATAGCAGCAAATTGAGGTTATGTTGTTTGTCCACTCAGCTGCTAGTCAACCAATCTTTGTTAAAAAGGCGGAAGTCCGGACTTCAGCCCTTTTAACAAAAAACAAAGAATTCATGTTGCCATGGTTACTATAGTAAATTTATTTCAGATGCCCTTTTAACACGAATTGGTGCGGCTATATAATCACAACATTATTCCGTCATAAAACGAATATGTCAAAAAAGTGACTTCCGCCCTTTTAACATTTACCGATTCAACAAGCCTATGGAAACATTTTATTTATGAAGAACTCTAAGATTTTAAAAAGACCAGCTTGTGGGTAAAGCTAAAGCTATTATGTTAAAAATCGCAGACTCAGAGAGCTCCCTGTTATGAAAGCCACGATTTGGGGAAATTTAAGGCTAATCTATAGTTGCCCCATTATATATGCTCTATTATCTTCCCCATACATCTATATACCATATTATCTGAAACTATGACCTGTATTACCTCTTAACCTCTAGGATCCCCTGGCATAAGCTCTAATTAATAATAAAGCTCTCAACTATTTTCAGATATCACGCCTTGACTGTTATTAGACATGCAGAAACCTATTTATCTGTTAAAACAGGTAAAAAATATTCAACAGTTATGTTTATTACAGTAATAGACTTCCATGGAAACGACAGCGAAAACATAGAGGTATTTCAATTTTGTTACATAGTAATTTTGTTTGTTTTCTTCAAAAGTGTTTACTCTCAGTAAGCCGGAGAACCGTCACCAGGAACAGGACATACATGGATAAGTTTATTTATTATTAAGAAATAAATCTCTCCGCTCTGTCTATCTCCTGCTACCCAAAGCAGTTTACGTCCTAGTGGTTGGTATTGTGATTAATAGTCGTGGTATTAATCACAGCAACAACCACTCGATTAAAATTTAAACACGATTTTTATATTTTTTTTATGTAAATTTGGACTCCATACTTGTTTTGTAAAGATTATTATATTTTAAAATTAAATCAGATAGATGCTGATAAACTTGTATTTTAGGCTGTGTCCTTTCAGAAAAATTTGGTTACGGAAGAGGTAATAAGCCGGGTTTTTAAATAGTTATAAAAGAGTTTAAATCAATACTTGTTACGTATGTCTAACCGCCATATCTTTGAAATTGTCATAATCTAAATGTAGAAAATTTAATTAAATTGATAAATTGTTTAAATTCGATACAAAAAATCACTTTAGCAAAGAGCCTTAGTCTACGGCCTTATTGCACAACAATTGAAGAGGTAGAGTTTCACACTCAATGACTCACTGGACTCCATTGTAGCTTAAATAATAAACCTTGTCGCTTTGACTAAGTTTAAATATTATTATCTTCAATATAACATGTGCTATCGTGAGAAATAATAATTTCATCTCAAATAAAGTATTTTAACGGATAAATTACAACCTGCAGCTTGAATCTTGACATTTTATATAAACTATATGCTACTACTTTAATTATAAATTATATATCCTTATGGCATAAATATTTTAAGTGTTTATAAATCAAGCGTATCCTGCTTTTTTATATCTGATTACATAAGGAATCTTTTCCCCTATTAGAATATGCCCTTAAGAGATGTTTACCAAGGACTAATAGAAAGTTTCCTTATTGCCTTTCCTGTTAGAATTAATAATTTAACAAGACAAATATTTTAAAACCACACTGAAAAACAACACTATATACTTTAAATTATTTAATATCCAAGAGAATAAAAAAGGATACAAGTGTTTACATGTTTATATTTAAGTTAAAAGTTTCATGTTGTAGCATTTAAAAAAAGTTTTCAACTAGTAGGAAATCAGTGAAGCGCCTCTAGGAACACGATGTAATGGCCAGAAGCAGGACCAGGGAGAGGATCAGGAAACGCATGGAAGAGTTAATTTTATCATTTAGATATTTTTGTTTCCTCTATCTCTTGCACAAAGCAGTTTACGACCTAGTTTGAGAGTTTTATAATATGAACAAAAACACTAGAATAATTAGTTTTGTTGTAATAATTTTGGTAATTTATAAACTATTTTTTCCGATATGATAAGGGATGTGCTTATGAGAAGGATTTCCTAAACTATGTTTTACAACAATATTTTTGGCATGTTCAAATAGGCTAAATATTAAAATGAGTTGAATTAGATTTATGTCAGCTGCCAATAATTAAAATGTTTTATTAAATTATGTTTTTTTAAATTAATATATTTAAAAACATATTTTGTTGAGTTTAAAAAATAGATATGGTCTACAAATTGTTAAATTATTCAATTAGTTTGTTAAATTAACACCAGATCTCTTTTGTACATTACAATACATAAGAGATGGGGATTTGAAGATATATATATATATATATATATATATATATATATATATATATATATATATATATATATATAGTAATAGAAACGCCTTGTTATATCCCGTATCACTATTATATTCTAATTTAAGTAATTACAAGTAATAATATAATATTATCATAATAAATAAAATGAGTCAATGAGGCGAATAATACGTCAAGCTGTACGTTAAATCGAGAGGGAACATTGTTGGCGTAAACTACTTTCATAACGTTGTTAGTAAGTCATTTCAATTAAATAAGATTATTATTAAATCATACAACTAACCAAAGGAGTTTATTTTTTACTTATTAAATATTTTGAGGTAGTGATAAATAACCTCCCTTTAGTTTTAGATTAACCATTAAGGTTTTCTTTTATCAAATATATGATATCAAAAATCCACCAAAGGGGTAAACAAGTAGAAATAAAACCTGGTTCCTTGTTGGAAGTTGAAGGTTGTTAAAACTTTTCGGTAATTTAAATGATCCTTTACATATTGAATAAAATTTTCCTTTACATCTCCCTCTTACGAAAGCGACAACTCTCACAACAATCTAAATACAAGGATAGTTCACACCATGTTTTAGAACAGCCACACAATTAACTTGTTTTTACTAAATTGCAAGATTTTGTTTTTCCAAGGAGCTAGTGTATGAATTCTCTCAATAAAACTCTGTTGCGACCCCTGCAGTAGTTTATTACTTGTTATTTTTAAGGCTACTGATAGTCCAGGCTTAAATAATTACATGGATTACTTTTATTATACTGAGTAAGAAATATTTTAGATATTGTTCTAATATCCTTGTTAATGGTTAGAATGGCTAAAACTATTCTTTTGGGGCTTTGATGAGGACAGTATAACTTCTAATCTCTATAAATATTATTTTGGTTGACCTACTAAAGTCATTGAGTCTCTTCGTATAAGGGTATACAAAATCACGGGATTTATGTCATGAGTAAGAACAACTTCATAGAGTAAGCATATTTATAGATGATCCGCTTTATAGATTATTTAGGGAACAGAATTAAAACTTACCTGCTCCTATTTCACTACCTTGTGATTGTTATCATTTGCATTCTGGTTAAATATTATGAACATTCCAAGGAGGCTCTGCTTGAATGGCTTGAAATTTTTTTGAGACTACCGGTTTAAATGTGGTTGCATTTTGCTTCTCAATTCTTCAAAGCATAAAAAAATCAGCCGCCCTTTTAAAGATTAAGTAGAAAAAAGAGGCCTTATTATATGGATGCTCCATTACTATCAGATATCTTTGCTTCGATCCCGCTTTCCCCACATTTATACAACCCAGATGAACAGTGACCTCGTTCTACGTATGCTCTAGAAAAATAAATAATTCCCTGCTCTACAAATGCTACCCAATAATTTTGGAACATCTACCACTCAACCTCAAAAATAAATGTGACTGACTTTATCAATCCTTATATTTTGTTTTCATTTTGAATACATAAGTAATCTTTCACCCTAAAAGGTAATGCCCAGAGAGATATTGACAAAGTAACCATTCTAAAATACCATTATGGAATTATATCATAGTGAATAACTTATGACTATATGGTTTCTCTATATAATGTATGTGTATGGGAGATCAAACAAGTAGAAATTACTTTATTTTTAGTAGTATCCTTGACATAAAAATACGCCAAAAGATAAAAGAATGAGACACCCATATGATATATAATTAACAGTTCCCAATGAAACATTTTTGCATAGCCGTAGAAACACAAAGGTCTAATATTTTAATGTTTTTGATCACTAAATGTTATTAAGAGTATGTTTTAGCATTTCCAACGTCGTTCAACTTGCAGCCCGTCAGGTAATCACCACATGTAGTACAATGTGATGGTCAGAAACTGGACGAGGACCAGGACTTACAAGGATGAGTTACTTCTATTATTAAGTAATCACAATTTCTCCTAATAATGACTCTTGATACCCAAAGCAATTTACACTTTAGTTTTAGTGACTATTAAATACAACACAAAACTCATGAAAAGTTTATATAACACGATTACCTGTTTCCAAAGCAACTAAATTTGTATTTGGGCTGTTTTAATCCTCTCTGTACCCTAAGCGTGCAGGGAGAATTGGGTTGAATCAATTCTTTCGAAATTCTGAGCGTCACACCAGTTTTAAACTGCTTTACATAGTTGATGACAAACATGTAATATTTTATGAGAATAATGTTCTACCTTACGTCTTCATGCAACTTTTTGGACTTTTTTTGTTAGGTTAAATATTATGTTTCGTTTAAATTAGTGAACTTTATCCGAGTAACATTAGTAATACACAACTACACCAAGTTTGATGTCTAAAACATAATAATTAAAAATACGGTTCCAAATAATTTTAAAGAAAGATATAGTCTACAATTCCTAACTAAGTCCGTTAGTTACGTAAACATTCCCCAGAGCACGCATCCACAGTACAAGAGATAAGACAAGGCAAATTAAAATGAATCAGTAATAAAACATCTTACTTGGATTTAATTTCCATCTTCTAATAGTATTCTTGCTATCACTAATAATAATTTAACTTCTGTGTTGTGGTAAACTAGAATAAACAATTCGTATACAAATGAGTAGTATACTATGGCCGTTTCCGGGACAAAGCACCTGAGATTGGTTCTGGGACAAACCGTGTGAAACCGAATCTGGGACAGAATTGTTAGAGAGCGGTTCAGCGACTAAGAGTGTGAGAATGGGTGGTCACCACCGCGCCGCACGAATCACCACGCATGTCATCGCTGTCCCGTCACCGCCACCGCGCAGACACCACGCGTTGTTACTGTAAGCAAATCGGCACGCGCCTCGTCATCGCCGCGCCGCGCGACTGCTGAACCGTCACCGCCAAGCAATCGGCACGCGCCTCGTCATCACCGCGCCGCGCGACTGCTGAATCGTCACCACCACCGCACCGTGCGAGACACCGCGTGTTGTTTCTATAAGTATACAAACAATCGGTACGCGCCTCGTCACTGTCCAGTCACCGCCGCGCCGCGCGAGACACCGCACCTTATAAATTACTGTAAGTGCATTGTGGATAGTATCAGGAATTAATGAAGCAGAAAAGTCGGAAAGAAATCCTGCTTCGAGCATTAGATATTCATAAACTCGTGGTTAAGCGATTCCCTAAGAGAAAAATTTTAACTTTGGGTATTAACGATTTGTGGGCTGCAGACCTTGTTGTAATGATTAGGTTTTCAAAGGAAAATGATGGATTCAGATACATACTTAATGTAATTGATACGTTTTCAAAATATGCGTGGTCAGAACCATTAAAAACTAAAGGCTCACAAGAGGTTACTAAATCATTTGGTAAAATATTAAGAAGAGCGAAATTGGTTGTTCACAAACTCCCGAACCTTCTTCACACGGATAAAGGACGAGAATTTGTTAATAAGGAATTTAGAGAGTTTTTACACAAGAATCAAATAAAGTTATACTATACTGAAAATGAGGAAAAAAGTGCCATTACAGAGCGTTTCTATAGAACTCTCAATGACAAAATGAAAGTGGACTTTGAAATTCAAAACTCTTTTAGATGGGTGTCACATTTACAGAAGCTTCTACGTCAATATAAAAGTAAATTTCATAGCACTATAAAGATGAGCCCATCAGAAGTGAATTCAAGCAATGAACAAACTTTAAGAAACATGTACGCAAACACTGGACGATGTCTAGTATTCAGACCCAGACTTTCGGTTGGAGACCGCGTAAGAATTACTATAAAGAAAGATGTATGTGCAAATAAATACCGCAGAAATTGGACAAGAGAAATTTTTCAGGTTGTGGCTGTGAACAAAACTTGCCCTGTTACCTACAAAATCGCAGACCAGTCTGGTGAGGAAATAATATTATCGTTTTATGAAAAAGAGTTACAAAAAACTATGTTCTAGTTCAGAGTCAAATGTATTAATAATGCTCTCATCCTTCCTTCCACTCATCACACTCACCCACCCTCTTCCTACTCCTCTTCCTTTTAGAGTCAAATGTATTAATAATGCTCTCATCCTTCCTTCCACTCATCCCACACACCCACCCTCTTCCTACTCCTCTTCTTATTCTCATCTATCCATACCTCATCTTTTTCCATCGCCAATCGCCCATACAATAAGAGAGTAACCAGCTCTATAGTAATGGCGTTTTCTACTGCGAGCAAGCAAACAGCATTTCTCAATGCTACGGATGGTCTTCGAAGATCATCAGTCAAGAAATGTCTGAATTGTGGAGCAGAGGTTACTGCATCTAACCTATCCCGCCACCAAAAAACAAAGAATTGTATGTCAGCGTCAAATCCACCAGCTCATGCTTCTTCCAACGGATTCAATGATAGACCTCCTTCGATAAAACAAGTATGTTCAAGGTGTGGTGCTGAAGTCAGGAATTCCTCCATGTCCCGCTATAAAAAAAACAAAGAAATGCATGTCCACGTTAGACAGACAAACTCTGGATTTTGATATGTCTATGTTGGAAAACTACGCTGAGGCTGTGAGTGACAATCAATTCCAGAACGTGATTGCTGATTTTGATATGTCTATGTTGCCAGAGTCCTATTCAAATCTCAGACCTGAAGAACAAAACGCGATTGCTGGTTTTGATTTGACTATGTTAGACACTCCAAATTTCTATTCCAAAATTAGAACTATAATTGGCCCATCTACAGCTGACACTCCAAAGTTTGAACCACCAGTAAAAAGGATACACCCCGATTCATCGAAAATTAAATGAATACTTGGTAATTATTCGTGATTTGCCGCCCCGGCGTTTAATCTTACTGGTACGGAATACTTGGTCCACTACCATTTGAAGTTCCGGATAAGTCACTGCATATACCATATATTCCTGTAAACAATTCACCACTACATTTCCCAGAGAGTCCAACATACAACGTGCTTAGTCCGACCGATGTGCGTGCTCAAATAAAACCCCTGAAGAAACCATGTCCAAAATGCAGTAAGGAAATAACGGTTTCCAACATGGCTCGGCACCAAAAATCTCAGAAATGTGCCAGCAACCAGCATGGTATGACATATAACGAACGTCTGAAAAAGATGGAAATCAAACCAGCTCCTAAAAGTAAAATGTGTTGGATTTGTGAAACACCAATAGATTCATCCAACTGGAACCGTCACAACCAATCGAAACGCCATATCTGATTGTCAGCACTTCATGAAGGTCCTCGATACAGGAGTGAAATATTACCCATTACGAGACTGACACCAAGACTACCGGCACCCACTCCAGACATCAACATGCTGGTAAAGAAATACCCAAAATGATCAAGGGAAGTCAAACAATTACCGAATTTCAATACTATCGACATAGCTCTTAAAGCGATGATCCGAAAACCGACTAAACCACAAAAGATTCCTACAGGTGTGAAAAAGATTATTAGTGAGACACCGACTAGTACAATGAATAGTGAGAATTTGATTAGTCCTGCCATGGAAGAGAGACAGCTTCTGTCTGAAACAGAATCACCTTCAACACCTCATCTGGTTCCGATACGTACTCCAGAGTAGTCACAGACAACACTTGATGAAATATCAGAAGTCCAGTCGGAATTCACGGGAAGATTGAAAACGTATGTGATTATGAACAAACGTGGGATCAAAGATCCAAAAATGTTTCTTGAGATATGCAAACCACTCGTTGTTGAAAAACTTTAGGAAGCTGTAAAAGAAAAAAATCTTAAGGTAAACATGGTTTATCATGCTGAATTCAAGAAAATAATAAACGATGAGGTGACTCAAGTCATGAAGTTTAAAACAAAAAATGAAATTCTTTACTCGACAACGTCTCTGTCTGACTAATATAACTCAGCAAAACTTAAGATGTTGGTTGAGATGGAGGAGTTTGAGGCAAACAGTTCTCAATGGTCATTAAAAAGTGTGAAAGACTTGGAGATCTGAGTAAACCGATACGTTCCTTTTCACGCATCCAGCGATGTGGATCTACCAAAACAGATTCAATCCAAAAAGGCTGTTATTAATGTAAAAAACGAAGATCAGAAATGTTTTATGTGGTCTATTCTGGCAGCTTTACATCCAGTTAAGGTTCATCCAGAAAGAATCAGAAATTACGAACCTTTCAAACGAGAGCTGCTTCATGCACTAGCAACTTGCAAATGCCCCTTGAAACTTGATGATATAGCAAAGTTTGAAAGACGTAGTGGAATTCCTGTTACTGTCTACGCTTATGATGATAAGTTCGATATATTCCCGCTGAGAATAACTGATAACGAGATGGAAAAACATGTTAATCTACTGTTTATCAGAGAAAAAACAAACACTCACTACTGCTTTATCAAAGATATGTCCCGTTTGGTTAGTTTACAGATCTCACGAAATAAACATAAAATGTGGATATGCAATAAGTGTTTGCAACACTTTACGAGAGAGGATTTACTCATCAAGCATAGAGAAGACTGTAACACACACGATGCAGTGAAATTGGAACTACCAGAGCCAGGAACTGTAATTAGATTTAAAGATTTCAATTGCTCAATGAGAGTGCCCTTTGTGTATTACGCAGACTTTGAATGCTGTCTAGCACCTATTTCAACATGTCAACCGTGTAAAGTGGATTGTAATGGTAATCATCAGTCGTTCACTATTAAATATCAGAAACATTATGCCATTTCCTTCTGTATGTATGGGGTGTCAGAGGACGGCTTTTCCAAACCACCGATTAAATACTTTGGAGACGACGCTGCACATGTATTTGTAAAATCATTGATTGAGGAGTCGATAAGGATTATATAACTTTACAAGAGTGAAGCAATAGTCCCCATGCAGTTAATGACAAAAGAGCAACAGGAAAATATTTGAATCTACTACTACGTGTCATATCTGTGGAATTTATCTTGGTGATGATCGTGTTAGAGACCATAACCATTTGACGGGTTTGTTTAGAGGAGCAGCTCACAACAAGTGTAACATCAATTTCAAAAAACCTAAGTTCATTCCTGTTTTCATTCATAATTTAGCAGGTTACGACACTCACCTATGCATTAAAGAGTTTGGTAAGTTCAAAAATCGCATATCATTTATACCCAACAACGAGGAGAGGTACATTTCCTTTACGGTCAGTGTGGGAGGTGGAATTGAACTACGGTTCATCGATTCATTCAAGTTCATGTCACAAGTCTCGATAGGTTGGCAAAGAATCTGACTAGATCTCAATTCAAACACATCTCAACATATTACAGTGGTAAGGACCTCAATTTATTGCTACGAAAAGGAGTGTACCCTTACGACTACATGGACAGTATAGAAAATATAGTGAAACATCACTACCTAGTCAAGAATAATTTTACAATAGACTGAATAAACAACACATAACAAATGAAGATTACAAACATACGTGCGATGTATGGACCGCCTTTAACGTTCAGAACATGAAAGAATATACAATGCTATATAACGAAACCGATGTCTTGCTGCTTGCAGATGTTATGGAAAACTTCAGGGATGTATGTCTCAATACATACAAATTAGATCCTGGATGCTATTTCACAGCACCTGGGTTAGCTTGGAACGCAATGCTAAAAATTACAAAAGTTGAACTGTCCCTATTGACTGACATCGATATGGTACTCATGGTTGAAAAGGGTATTCGTGGTGGTATTTCACAGTGTTCTCATCGATATGCGAAGGCAAACAATCCCTACATGAAAGACTACGGCAAATCGAAACCAAACAATTATCTCATGTACTAGGATGCAAACAATCGGTATGGGTGGGCAATGTCTGTAAAACTAAAACATGCAAACTTTCAGTGGAGCATTAAAGACATCGATGTAATGAAAGTTAGTGACGATTCACCCACAGGCTACATATTAGAAGTTGATTTGGAATATCCTGAAGAACTACACGACGTACACTTTGATCTACCTCTCGCTCCAGAACATAGAGTCCCACCAGGATCGAAAATGGCAAAGCTTCTGACAACTCTCAACACCAAAGAAAAGTATGTCGTACACTACAAAAATTTAAAGCTTTATTTGAGTCTGGGTATGAAACTAAAACATGTTCATAGAGTTCTTAGTTTCAGTCAAAGCAATTGGTTGCAACCGTACATTAATCTGAATAATATCCGAGCAATATAGAAGACAACCATTTCATAAAGAAGTCTAAGAGCATGAAAAAAGCTGTAGTTGAAAATGAAATTACCTTTAACAACTACAAAGACTGTTTGTTTAGTAACATCGAGCACTAAAAAACGATGAATACAATTCGGAAACAAGCACACAATCTCTACAGCGTAGAACTCCATAAAGTGGTACTTTCATTAAAGGACGACAAGCGTTTCGTACTCGAAGACAATATCCGAACCCTAGCATGGGGTCATCATAGAATATGCGAAAACTGTTAAATTGTAAATGTATGTAAGAGAAAATACTATGGTAATTCAAGTGTATTGCAGAGAGAAATTCGAAGACCAATTTTTACCTAGACCGTTACGGTGTCTTATTGTAGGACCGTCTGGGAGTGGTAAAACGAACTTGTTATTGAATTTCATTTACAACAAAGATGGAGTTCCTTTCAAGAATCTATACATGTTTAGTCGTTCAATAGAACAACCTGCATATGTAGATCTGCGTGAACAATACAGTAGATTAGAAAAAACACCTTAGAAGACACATAGCGTTTTTCTATTCGTCCTGTCAAGATCTCATTTCTATCGATGACTGCAAACTAAACTCACTTGTGGTATTCGATGACTGCCTCCTAGAAGAGCAAACTAAAATCAAAGACTATTTCATTAGAGGACGTCATAAAGGGATTTCTTGTGTCTACCTGAGTCAGAGCTATGGTCGGGTTGATATGCAGGTCATACGAAACAATGTTAATCTGTTGTGTCTGTTTACAATGAACAAGTACTATACAAAGAGAGTGTTCCAGGACTTTGTAGGTTCTGACATGACTTTCAACCAATTTGAGGCTCTCTCCTTTGAGTGCTGGAAAACACCTCATGGATTCATATCTATTAATACAACAGCTAAATCACAAAAAAGGAACTACATGTGCAATTTAAAAAGGAAACTAAGTGTTAAATAATACTTCGTTGTACAACGTTACAGCAAACGTAATTTAACGTTCCAGTATAAACGTAATTTGACGTTCTAGTATAAACGTAATCTGACGTTCCAGTATAAACGTAATATGACGTATTAGTATAAACGTAATTTGACGTTCTCTAAACGTGATTTGACGTTTCAGTGTAAACGTGACTTGAAAGATTTGAAGAATAACTCTGTATCTATAAACTATATGTATACAACATGGCGAATAAACTAGATGCAAATAAGCAAGGCGACTTGAAAAAATTCAGAGTGTCTTGGCTGCAAAGTTCAAACGTGCTGAACAGGATGAATTAAAAAACTTCTCAAACAAAAATACTATATCATCAAATGCTAATGAGACGTCTGCCAATCGTAACATATCAATAACACATGATCGACCGCTCACTTTTTCTAAAGCTAGAAAGTTGGATGAGTTAAACCGGAAATTACAAAGTGAGTTTGCTCAGACCCATTTCAAAGAGTTAGAAGTTGTTCGTAAAAATGAGAAAAAGTACGAACCAATCACCAGAGCCATTAGAGAACAACAACATAGAGAATTGGAAACACAAAAGATACGTAGTCAAAACCGTATGAAACAGTTGGTAAGACTTCAGCCTCAAAGCATCAGATCGTCGAACGTTTGAGGATGTAGATTACGATGATGAGCCAGAAGTACAACCTCAAGAGCAATCGATGAAACAGTTGATGGATTCTAAAGTAGTAATACTTGGTTCTCTAGGAGCCCGATACCTTCCAAAATACAACGACAAGCAGTTTGGTATTTGGTACGATGAAAATCTAGAGCAGCCGATGATCGGTTCCGAAACGATTACATTTGATTATGATGATATTATATTAATCAGCTCTCAAAAGAAATACAAAGGGACTGAGGGTCTTTGGAGATTGTTGACGAAAAACAATATAGTAGAGAAGGATCTGTACACCGATGAAGACTGGAACTCTTGCAAGGACATATTAGTGAGGACAAACTCGCTTTTCCAAAGAAACAATCCCAAAAGTAGTCGTCCCAGATCAAGTCAAGGACTAAAGTTGAAACATATGATAAAACCTATTTGGGATGAGTTTGTGAATGGAAACGTGGCAACAATTGGTTCAGGGTTAAAGGTTTACAATGAAAATCCGGTCGAATATAGGTACATAAAGAACTTCAAAGACCTCCTTGACAGGTTACACTACATTCAAGCTTAGGAAGAAGCTGGGAACAACAACTTTCATCATGAAAAACTGTCGGTGGTTGATTTCCTTCACGATGAAATGGTAGACCTAATTGCTACACCTAAAGGGTTGAAGTACCTAGTCAGATGTTTGTCTGTTTTGCCTGAACATGTTACAGAAGGTAAAGGGCTTTTGAACGACATCATTAACAAGTTACCATTCGAGTTACATGCGCCCAAGAACTGGAATCTTGATTCGTACAACTACTATGGACCCGGCACCCTGCTTGATAAGAGACTTGCTAGGGGAGATAAAGGAATAAATCCCCTCGATGATGCTTGTAAGAAGCATTATATATGGTATAGGAATCATAAAAACACAGAAGACAGGTGGGAGGCGGACAAAATATTACAAAAGAAAGCTTGGGAGAGGGTTACTTCAGATGATGCTGACTTGAATGAGAGTATGGTCGGCCTAGCAACAACAGGAGGAATGTGGTTGAAACGTAAACTCGGTATGGGGTTAGGAACTTCAGGATGTATCTACCCATCAGATATATAAAGCAATGAAAGCAAATATTTTTTACCCTATACATAAGAGAGGATATATAAGAACAGTGATCAGTGGTAAAACCAGTGATGGAGAAACTGTATATTGAATTTTCGAGCGGTATAGCAAGAAGTGAGTACAGAACTGTAATGCCAGTTTCAGAGCTCAACTTCAATGCACCCAACAACAATAAAACATTCAAACTGCATCATGGAGACGCATTTTATGATTCACGCATAATGTACCACATTCAAGGAAAGTATGTGCAAAAATCTGATGGATCTGATTATCAAACTAACTCTACCGTCAAACTGGTAGACAACTTCGCGGCCTTCTTGTTTTCAAGAATAGAGCTGAGGAAACACAATACATTGATCGAAACAGTAAAACTCCCCGGCATCACCAGCACTATAAAGGGGATTGTTAGTTACGGTAACACTGAAAAACAAACACTCTCAAGTAGTGGTTTCTCATCATCGTTTACAGGAGGTGGGAAGTTTGAGGCACTCGGTACACTTGGGCAATTAGGATTAGGGTTCTTTGACCACCTATGTTACACGATGTACAAGGGAGGTTTTGAAATCACATTTACTAGGAATGAAGATAATGATGCGTTGTTTCACTGGAAAGGGGCAGGGTCCACAGCAACGGATCCTGGCGATGGGAAAATTGTGATAGAGTCGTTTGTGTTGCGAGTCCCCATAGTCGATTATACCAGCACTTCCAAAATCCAGTTAATTGATGGTTTGAAACATTTGAGTGACAAGGATGCTTTAGTCTACAACTTCTTTCAATGGCAATGCATCGACAAAAGAGGGGTGATCGGTTCATCGTTCAGCTTCGATATTACAAGTGTTTACAGAAATGTGTACAATCCTAGATTTGTTATAATCGCACTTCACACAAACAGTACAAACACTCAGGCAAATGATCCTAGTAGATTTGATAGCTGCAACATAAAAAATGTGTCTGTGAAAATTAATGGAAAAAGGTACCCTCAGGAATTGCAGAATTTTGATATTACTAATGGTATATACAGGATCATGTACGATCAGTACCTAGGGTTCCGAAAAATAAACTTCGGAGATAATAACGTGTTAGTAAACCTGAAAGAATTTATTGATAACTCGCCTTTGGTTATAATTGACACACATCTACATCAACCAACAACAGACAGATCTCGAAGTGACATTTAGATTGAATTAGATTTTGTAAAAGCTATTGCATCTCCACAGGGGAGCAGCGGCACCACAGCATATGTTGTCGTTGTATCTGAGGCACATTTCTCATATGAAATTACTCGAAACATAATCAAATTCCTGTAAAAATAAATAAAAAAACAAACAAACAAAAATAAAACAAAAACAAAAAAGGTAAAATAAAAATGATTTATATTTTTCATTAGTAGGGGCAATTATTGTTTTCATGTCAGTGTTTTGTATATAAGAAAGCGTATAGAATGAAAAGTCAGCATAATTATACAGTTCGGCTATCCGAAGCTCAAAAACGTAAGCTCCGTACAGCGTACAAAAGACGGAAACCTACAGTAATCAGATTATCTAATGAACAGCTGTCTCAAGGAAGTGATCGTATACTTCTTTCTGGAGAGCAACACAAAGCCGTTTCTAGAGCTGTTAAGAACAAAAAAGGTTGCTTCTAAACAAATTGTAAATTGCTTCTAAGTTACAACCAACTCGTATCTAATAAACAAGGAGGGTTTTTGAAGGAAATTATGGAAATGGTGGATTCGTCAGTTTCTGGAGGTAAACGCTTCATCTCTCCATTAATAAGAAGAAAGGTGGCTCCTTTACTGAGAGAAAAATGTATACCTTGGTTAAAGAGTTTAGTCGATGAGGAGTTGGATACCATTATTGAAAAAGACCCCACGGGTAGAGGGTTAAAACGACGTATTGGTCGGAAGCTTGATGCATTGTTGTCTGTGAATAAAAAAAAGAAATCTTCCCGCTGTCTCTTGGCGAAATAGAAAAATTAGCAGATATATTAAACATTAATGAGTTTAGAGGTGTTTTCATGCGACAGTTACTTCCAGACAAACCTATAAATATTTAACGTGGTATTGTAAATCTTGGTGACCTTTCATCTGGTGGCACTCACTGGACGTGTTATATGAAACGTGGTGAAAAGAAATTCTATTTTGATTCATATGGCGATGTCAATATTCCAATAGAAGTAGTCAGGTACTTGGGGCCAAAAGGGTTGGTTTATAACTCAGAGCGTATTTAGGGGTTTGATGATCCTCCTATCTGTGGACATCTGTGCCTGGAGGTTCTACAACGAGATTCAGCTGGTGAGGACTGGGAACATATTCTTTGTAATATAAGAATCAATAAAAATGCATGGAAACCGTGGTTTTATTTTCAACAGATTTGGAGAAGAAATTGAAATTGGATCAATACCAACTCAACCCAATTCAGACACTTCTCCTGACGAAATAATTGAGCTTGCAAGTGATGTATCAAAAGTCTCACAAGATTGATCCGAAGTCAAGAAATTATTGGAATCGGTAAAATCGGCATTTGGTAAAATCGGAAAAAATAATAAATGCGATCAAGATTGTTCCCACTAGTACCGTAAATGGTGAAAAGATATGGGGCAGATTCCTACTGAAAAACCACCAGAGAATTGGTCAAGTGAGCAAAGCAGTGGAGCCATATGATGTGGTTGTCAAAGTTCAATTGAGGGAATTAGAAGGCAAGATATACATCATGCAGAAAAAATTCAACAACGAAATAAAAAATATATGGAAAGAGGTTTTGAAGACTCCCATGATGGAAGTAACTTCAGCTAAAACTTGTATAGAATTATAAGTATATAAAAACTGCAACCATGCCATTACTCAAACTAACTGGAACTGAGTCTGAACTGACTCTCCATCTAGAAACCCCCATCTACTTGGATTCAAACGCAGAGTATTATATGGCTCTTGTTGGATTTTACTCTGAGAACAACATATACAACTTGTTGCTACATGCAAAAGTCTATTTTGGGACTTGGAAATTCATACCGAAACCACTGATACTTCAATGCGGTTACTGGACCATTGAATAACTTGAAAAGAGTTTCAGAGATTACATAAAATCGTTGAATCTTAGTGTAAATTCTGACCTTTTTTAAGATCTTTAAAGATGGTGACAAAATATCAATTAATTCTCCAATTAAATTCTACTTGGATAAAACCGTTAGTGATCTCTTAGGTTTTGAAAAATCTGATGCAACAAACTTAAAAAAATAGTCGTCTTACTTCAACTCAAATGAAAATATAATTGCATCGAATCCACCGAATCTCAGAGCCGTTGATGTTATCGAGATACACTGCAATATTGTCAACAACAGTCTTGTCAATCATGATGTTCACTCTCACAAACATTTGGAGACAGCAATCCTCTACTCCTTTTCCCCTAATGTACCACACGGCTACAAAATATCTCAATTACCTCAAGAAAAACACTACATACCTCTTCGGAGTGGTTTACGAAATATTCAACAGATCACAATCACACCGTTAGACCAAAACAACCAACTGCTCCAGAACAACCATGTAAACAACATCGTCTATTTAGATCTGATCAGTAAATCACAAACACATACATACTCACAATTGTGGTAAATAAACACACGCGCGGTGACGGGACAGCGATGACATGAGCGGTGGTGACCACCCATTCTCACACTCTTAGTCGCTGAACCGCCCTCTAACAATTCTGTCCCAAATTCGGTCTCACACGGTTTGTCCCAGTACCGGTCTCAGGTGCTTTGTCCCAGAAACTGCCATAGTATAATACTCAAATGCGTCTGATGAACTTCTTAATTAAAAGGACACCCTCGTAAAGTACAGCAATATCAGAACGGCTCTAGTACACAACTTCTTTATAATGTAAATTTCTTAAGAGTACATATCAATACATTTTTGAACATTCCAACGAGTTGTAGTTTTCATTAATTTATTATATATTATAAGTCGCCTATTACTCGTTTTAGTTCTGAGACTAACATTTTTATCACATCAGGATATAAAGAACTTATTAATGGTCAGAACAAATGTTTATTAGTTCTAAACCTTTAAATACGTTTAATTCCGTTTGTTTTTGTTAGTTTTAAGTCCTTGAAGCAATAGAGTGGACAATAAAATGATGATTTTGACTATTGGATTTACAAAATTAAGCCGTACAAACTGCTCTGATTTCTTTGTTATCTAATACTGGAAACAATTCTCATCATGATTAAAATTCCAATAGAACTTTTAAGAAAGGAAAAATCGATTAATTTAATATCCTTTTTACCAAGAAACTGATAAAACATTTCTCTGGAATCTAATACATTGGCACCTTACCGTAATAATTGTTCTCTCCCCTTTTTCCTGGAATCTCTCTTTCCAGAATTAAATAAATAAAATTTTCATGTACATTTAATATTCAACATTACAGGAATTTTTGGACAATAAATTCCTACTAATAATTTAGAAACGTTAAACCCACTATTTAGGGTGAAAGGATCAGTGGAAGTACCACTTAAGGCTCTCCATAGGATGGCGTCCCTTCGTCTTGTTATGGACGACCTGTTTAGGTCTGTAACAGTAGAGGTCTTTTTCAATAGATGTATGCAGATGAGATGACATGATAATTCTCGTGACTAGTAAATTTAAAATCACAGTCACGGAATTGAATAATGCAACCTTAAAGGGAGCAGTAAACTGGTTAGATAGAATTGTATTTCTGTTAACCCGGCCCTGGCTGCCCTGGTCAAATTTTGAAGAGGGCATAATAGTAGGCCATCGGTCCTTTTTTTGTCAAGGAAGCTCTATCAGCGAGTTGATGCCAAGTTGTTCTAAGTTGTTCTTGACAGGTGACAGAATTGGGACCACGACTGGAAAGGTTTGTTGCCAGGGGAATATAGTTACTAATATAGTGCAGGCTTCCGATCGGAGGGTCTTTTGGCAGTTGCACTATATCTACGGGATAAGACCAAGACTAACGTTTAAGGTTTTGTTTTGTGGTTAAATACTGGGACGGATTGGCTTGCATCCTAAGGATATCCTGTCTGGCAATATGCTCCGAACCGACCCGGTTACTGCCTTTAGATGGTCGTCATAATTTTGCACTTTTGTGCATAATAATATTTAGTTTATGACTAGTTGGATTGTTTACCCATATCAGTAGGATGTGCCTTCTCTAACATTACGTTATAAATGAGTAGTAAAATTACCATGCTGATTCAGGTATATGGTGTGTTACACATGATTACAGAACCTATACTTCAACGATTTTCCTTTGACAAATCCTTCAGGATTATAATGTTTTCAACGAAGGATGTGCTCAAGGGGGTTTCACAGATTAACGCCATACTCTGTGATCTCTTACATTTATTTGACGTATTAAAACCATAAGCTAGAAAATTATATACGTTTGAAATTTTGGACATTATGCGTTGTAAGATTTACAATTTCATTTACAAGAAAACTGGAACCGTAATTAATTTATAAATAGATGGTTTCAAATGTTGATATAAAATGGAATTACATTCATAATTATTAATAGTACATTTTAATGAATTATCCTTTGAGGTTTAACACTCAAATAAACATTCTTTGGAGAAAAGTACGAGTATATGTCTGAAAATTCCTCTTCTCGATTTCTAAATTAAAATATATCGTATACAATAGCTGTTTATAACGTAGTTACATGAAAAACTTTTGTCTTGTTAACGTTTGATTAGAAATTAAAAGCCCAAAAGAATATATACCAAAATTGAATATTTTGTACAGCAAAGACAAAGGTTTGTTTATGCTTTAAAATAACCTTAGTTTTTAAATTTACATAAATTTTAATACCTCGGGTTTTACTTTATTACTAATACTAATGAATACTTAACGATTACATCATGCCACTATTTTAGACAATACATATATTGTATTGCTGATTGGGCTCATAGATGTACCAATAAATGCTAGTATATTTATAATTCCACTGTATATTCTGTTCTGTTATCCATATAGTGTATGTGCAGGCATCTCGCGTCTGCATGATAAAATGTCTTACTCTTTTATTTCTTGTAGAAAAATCTGAAGGAAAACAACATTCTCTAACTGAATCGTTTAATCATATCATTATTTTATAATTAGCACTCTACTTTATTAATAATTATATTAGTTAGCTTACAGAACCACAACATGTAGGCTAAAACATTATCGAAATTGTTTTAAATCATGATTTTTAGATATTATACTCATTTGTGAGCTTCCATTCTCTTAAGGCTTCGTAAGGAATTGATTACTAGCGTATGATGATAGGAGTAAATAGGATTCTCTCGCAATGCGCCTTTGTCACCTAAAAAGGTTACTTACTAATTATGTAATAACCTATCCGGTGTCTCAAATGTAGTTCGAGGTATTACATTTATTTGTGAGCCACTAATTTCATTAATTTATAAGAAATTAATTACTATCGCATGATGATAAATCGTCGTACAGGATTATCTAAATTGCGACTTTATTACCTATTGATACACTCGCCTATTAAATACTATATGGAAAACGTCATACAGGCTAAACATAGCATATATTTTGTAAGATAGCAGGATATGTAAATTGGTTTAATGTTATTGCTACCATCTAAATAATATATTGTACTTGCCATTACTATCCACATCTTACTACCACTTATGATATTTATATATTGAAATAAAAAATACTTGAATACACTGCGTTCTGTCACGCGGTAAGCAGCGAAATACCACATTTTTAAATTAAAAATTCAATTAATATTGAAGTTATTAAATAATATATTAATTTCGTAAAAATTTGTAGTGAATACTTTAAAATACAGAAACACATAAGTTTTCTTTGTATCAAATTAATGGTCTTTTTAAGTTTAGTTAAAATCTGCCCAATAGTGTTAGATTGATTATTGCACCTCCAAAAATCTTCAAAAGAGTTTGCATTTATAATATAAACTATTGTAGGATAATTAGCAATAGTATAACATGTCACGTCGAACATTGTCCCTGGATATTGCATCCAAACGCAAATAATGTAGCACATAGATCAGAAATGGGGAAAAATCTTTAAAAAAAGTTTTATTCACCCGTTTGTGACCCTAAAATATATATTTTGGGGTAATCAGACAAAAAGCTTTTAGTTTTATTAGTAGTCGTGACGTCAGCAATATAAGGGACAGGTTAAACGTAAGCAGTAGTTTATCAAAAATATTATTTTATATCCATGGAAACAAAATGGCATTTATAATTTAATGTTTTTAAATAATTCTAAAGTGTTATGTCGCTGCATTTTTCAAACTTCGCTCAATTCACAGTTAGTCACGGAAGTATCACCAGGAACACGATGTGATGGCCAGAAGGAGGACCAGGACCAGCACATAGATGAGTTACTTTAATTCAATATAAATCATAGATTTACTCACTATTTCTCGTTACACAAAGCAGTTTAAAATCTAGTAGTATTAGCCATTATTAAAGTACATAATACCAGAATAGTTTATATGTAGTGCTAACAGACCTACAAATTAAACATAGTTAATACACTGGATTGTTATGTTTTGTGTAAAAGCTACTTATTCGTGTTTGGTGCTATGTATAATCCTCTTAGTACCCAAAGAGTACAAGAAGAATCAGTTTACAATATTTCGTACAGAATGGACACCAATAGATATTGGAAATTTTCGCGTATTTTTATCAAAAATATGTATATATTTTTATGAGAAACATTTATTAATTTGTGTTTTACAACAACCTTTCTAGCGTTATTAGTAAGCAAAAAATTCGTAATGAGTTGAAATTAGTCGTTGATATTTATTTAAGATATAAAAATGATAATTATTTTTGGTTTAATTGATATATTCCAAAAATTAAAAACAATACCAAATTAGTTGTGACCTAAATTTGTTCTAGAAGATTCATTCTATTAGTTACAGAAATCTACGCCAGAGCTCTCTTTCACAATACAAGAGATAATAAAGGGCCAATTTAAATTATGCAATATTAGGAATGCGTAATTAGATTCTAATACTAAATCTCCTCTTTGTATATGATAATAATGACATTTCAGTTTCATGACGAAATAAAATAAGTCGTTTTGGAGAATAACACACAATCCTCTCGCGAACCCCAAAAAGTTCACATGAACATGTCTCGTATGAAAATAATGCTGATAGCCTTCATTGACGTTTGAGAAATCGTCCATTTTTAGTTTGTACCGCAAAGAAAAACTGTCAACGCAGTCCTTTGTCTGGAGGTACTTGAGACTGAAACGCAAGATCGCCCACGTCCGGCCTGATATTAAAGTCATCTTCAAGCTCCACCACCAAAATGCCCCCAGCCACACGGCATTCGTAGTTTCCAACTACCCTACTAAGAACAAGACCTCCATGGTGCCCCAATATACATAGCTCTGTGAGATTTTGTTTTGTTCCACCGACTGAAGAGAGAGCTGAAGGGAAAGCACTGGAATTCAGTGGAAAACATCCAAGCTGAAGTTATAAGAGTACTGAGAGGCTTTCCGGTGGAGGAGTTCCAGCGTGCTTTCCAAGTGTGGCAGAATTGTTTAAGCAGGTGTATTGATGCAGGAGGAGACTATTTTGAAGTATTTTCACCATTTTTATCAATCGGATGATTAAATAATGTATTTTCCAGATAATGGTCATTATTTCCATTATGCACCTTATATACTCATGTCTCATCAGGTGCACAACTAAAAGCACTACGATGTTGACTGACACGATCCAAAAGCACGGTGGAGCTACTAAGTCTTCAATAACGCAGATAATATGGCAAGGGCTGATTCTATACGTATTTTGAGTTTAGCTTAAGTTCAACTTCTTCTTAGTGCAGCGTCTAAAATCTGACACTTTTGCAGACTTCTTAAATCTCGAGTCATGTTCATCGAAAGCTATCTAAAAATATTATGTTGACGAAAACGAAAAAAGTTAAAAGGAAACCCCCGCATCGGTTTAATACCCATCATTCACAGCCTCACTGAATCATCCTTCTCACCATAGATGTGTACTGTAGAATATTTTATTGCACGTAAGATGCTTGTGTGGAAGATCTTTGATTTTACTTGCTGTACGTAAGAGAAAGGTAAACTGGAGCTAAACTCAACACTCACATAGAATCAGCTCTTCCAACCATATCTGCGTTACTGTGTTTGATATTAGGGCAGGTAAATCGTACGGATTTGGCAGAGAAAATATTTTTGGTAGTTATTTGTAAACATGATTGGTCAATTAGTAAACATGTCAAAAAACTGTGTACTATCATGTGATATTTTAATGCCCCATTTATTCATAGAGTGAAAAGAATTTGGAATATATTGTGCTCAATGTTGAAAATTACTGGCAATATATGACTCCATTGCACGTCTTTGTAGTAGTACCCTCGTTTGCTTACCAGAAATTGTATTTGAGTACTGCCATAAAACCGTGCATGAGGTTTCTGATGGTGCTGTCTAAACATGGAATTTGACTAAGCGTCATAGAAGCCTAATACTCATTAAGCTCACACGATTTCTCTTTTTGGTCACCGTGAATGTTAAAATTTCTTTCCTGTATGGTTGTTTTTTTATCTGTCCACAAGATAAATCGAAAATGAAACGAGCTTTATAGAATTCAACTTTTGACATGCAAACTCAGCGAAGCCTATTATGTATAACACGTAACAAAAGTGAAGAATAATACAAAATAGTTTTGTTAATTTCTCATTTATTTCATATAAGATGTCTCTTCTCCTAAAAATTTAAGCAACCAAGCAATAACGATTGAAGTTTTGAGTGGAGTGTCAATTGCCAATACATTATTTCGTTGCTAGTACTTGTTTAAAAAGTAGAGGAATTTTAAGTCTAATGCCAAAACTCTATACACTCATCTAGTGTGATATATAGACCGAGGTACTGGGCAATTAAAATGCTCATGTTGTGAAATGGATGGTGCTGGGGATTATTTCAATGAAAACCACAGAAGTTATAGCCGCGAGCCTTGGATTCTTTTTCACATTAGGCTGGCAACAATAGGAACTCACCAGAGCTAGGCCAGATGAGTAAACGGAACAGGCAGGGGAACAATTAATTTGTAATCATTCAGGACCTTGAGGGATACATCCTAACACATAGCGGGTGGCGAAAAATATTTATTTAAACCTAACCGGTATTTAGGTGAATATTGCCTTCTATAAAGTTAAGCTGGCTTTTGAACCTCCACTTCTAGACTAAGTACGGACTACACAGATCCCAGTATTCACAGAAGAATCTTAGAGGAATGAGGATTAGCACAAGCCCCTAAATAAAATTTGTAAGGAAGTTAAGTTACACTAAAGGTGACTCAGGACTGCACCGTGAAACCTTTAGATTACCAACTGTTCAGAATATAGATAGGTGTATAATGTGTCTCGTCGATATTTTGGCGTTTTCTCTTGGAAGTTAAATTAAAAAATACCTCCTTTAATGATTTTCTTCACAAAGCATACTGAATGTTAAGGTTGCTACTAGTTGCGATAGTAACAAAACCATTTGTTTTATATTAAATTCTACTGACTAATGTCATAACCAATAGGCACTTTAGATATAATAATATGTTGATAATTAAAGCATATTATTGCGATAGTTTCGTATGCGAGTGAAAACGTGGCTAAAAGTGTCATTCCAGAAAACTACTTTTCTTATCATTATCAGAGTAATGTCATATCAGCTTTCCAAGTTACAAACCCGTTTATTAATTATACTGCAAGGTCATTTCCTCAGTTTCCAAGAAATGACGGGGTAGCTAGTAATTTAACGATAAAGTTTTAAAAATTCAATCCAAACTCTACAGCCGTAAGTGATGTCTAAGCTATAAATTTTTAATTTCATTTGAATAAAAAATTTTAATTAAAAGAACAAAAAATAAATGTAGCTTTGGAAACTTTTTAATTTTTATTTTTACAGGACTTTTATTATAAATAAATGTAAGGTACTACTATAAAACTATTTTTTTAATACGATACCTACTACTAAGATACTTTTTTAAATAAAACTTGGTCGAGAGAAAATGTTCTGAACTGTCAGATTAGAAGCCCTTATTTGGATAAAAGTGAGTTAATACATGTTCGAGAAGTAACGTGATAGACGTGTCCAATCAACATCTAGTGCACTTTGTTGTTACAGGACTGTATAGCACTGATTAATTGATACAAACCCTTATTGCATGGCAGACTAGAGCACGCTGAGAACGTTCAACGACAAAGGTTAGAGTAAAACATACAAATAAGTACTAGTATTGTATGTCCCTACTACAATATGAACACTAGTACTAGTGTATTTTTCAAAGAATAATTTACGAATTAAAAGTTTTGAAGGTCACCCTTCAAAAAATATATTATCTAGAATGTTTTACAAAAACGGTAACAAATATATGGCTGAAAGTTTGCACGTTTAGACTTCTCATAACGTTGGCTGACGGTCAGATTTAAACGTTTTTAATAAAAAAATATTTCTGACCAACCTGATATTTCTTAGCTTGATATTTCTTCTATATAGCTTGATATTTCTTACCTAATTATAGTTTTTTTATTACGACACGGATCTAAGCTAGATTTGGATGATAATTAATTTCATTTTTGGAGAAGATATTTCATAAATTTGACGTTAATTAAGGCTGTTTGCCTATATTAGTAAACGTTCTCCCTATATTAGAAAAGAAATAGAAAGAATTCTTGTAATTAGTTCCATAATCACTGAAGAACGTCAACTCCGTATGATAAAATATCGACACCTTTATTTAAACAATCCAGCTAATATATCCCACACATCTAAGTACACTTCTAAATTACTTGTATCCATGGAAACAACGGATAAAAATTTCGGGGTATTTCAATGTTCTGAATTACTCAGTATTATATTCAAAATTCATTCTAATCGCAGCACCTCGGAGAACCACCCAACAAGGAACACGATGTGAGGCTCGAAGAGAGGCCCAGGACCGTCGTGTACAGTGAGTTATTTTTATTATATATATACTTTTTTATACTGTTTGTAGATATTTAAAAATATCTTCTGCTCTTATGACACACAAAATACGTAGTTACAATTCCAGTTTTATCGACACCTTATCACAGCACAAAGCACTGGTCCAGTGCATATACAGGGTGTCCCAGGAGTAAACTGATAAACTCCTCAGGTGGTTTATTTTCATCAAAATGGGAAAATTTTCATATAAACATATGTTGGTAAACGCTTTGTTAGCGAGCTACGGCTAGCCAAAGAGTTCACTTGATTTTCCAGGAACGGACGGAAATAAAGCGAAACCGATGTTTTTATGGTGCAAAGATAGTTTTAAGTTAATCGAAGTTACTGGATTCAGTTAAATCTATTGGAACTGAAAAGCTGAATAAAATACATCAAAGACCAGTAAGAGTACCCATTTCTGAGATATATGACAAAATATTCAAAATTCGGTCTTGAAACACGTGCTTTGTTTCTATTTTAAGTATATTAACATCAATAAACTGGTAATAAACGAGCAAAATTTTTATCAAAAACTTATATATAGTATAATTCCGAGTACTGACAGCTCGTATAACCGTCTACCAACCTGGGGTTTAGTAGAGTAAGTAAAATTATCACTCATTGTTTCCAGGAAGGAAAGAACACTTAATAGTTGTATTCATTGAAAATGTATTGCAATATTATAAAATAACAATAATACATGTTTTTCTCGATCTAGGGGTTATAAATGTACTATTCTTAAAATTTTTGCAAACATAATAGTTTTTGAAACTCGCAAATTCACAATCTGTGCACTCATAAGCAGTTTATTATCCTTTAATTTTATGCTCATTCACAAAAAATGCTTTTTTGATAGCAAGTACCTAATATAGATTACTTTAGTCCACATAATTATTTTACCACAGTATTCACTTCATTCAGTTCATACTTTTGTGAATAATTCTTTTATTATTAGTTCATAATATATTTCTTTGTAAAGTTTATTTTTTTATTTTTGCTTCAATAACATTGCTTTCAATTGCTAGATTACATTGAGTGCCGCCTAAATTTGTTATCTCTTTGATATTCGTTTAAATATTTTAACTCCGGTATTTTTTAATCTACCAGTGAGAGATTTTTCACCAAAACCAAGGTAGTGTGAAAAATCTTTTAATTATGATTCAAGTCTATATTACGTCCTAAATAATGTGGTATGATTCTTCATCCTCAACCTATTTCGGAATGGCTAAGGTCTTGTTGTTAAATTAACAACACGTATGGAATATGCACGTTATAATCTTGTTAAGTAAAACATGAATTAATGTTATTTCTACGTGATAGGTGTTATTTAGCTACTAAGATATTATCTCAAATTTTACAATCAGTGTCACAATATTTTTCCCCATAAGGTGTATATTATTATGTGTGTTAACTTCTCATAAGTATATTGCAAGATCTTAAGGAGGCTAGAAAGCAATGCAAACTACAGTTTAATTGGAAAATTGATTTCAGACGTAAACCTTTAGAATGCGTATGATTGAAACAACTCTAATAAAACCAGTTCGTTTTCTTTGTTTCTTTCACAGGTCTATTACAAAGTTGCACACCAAGGCTCCACAAAGTGTCGCTTAGAAGTGTTCTGTGAGGTTTCATGAGTAATTTCAATTCATGACAATAATTTAACTCTCTAATGATAGACTTCGCTATAATTCAGTTAGGAAATGATATAGCCGACTTTTATTTAAAATATAAGTGGTCTTATTGCTAATACCTCAAAAATGATATCATGCTTTTTATTTCAAGTTTAATATTATAAGCTTCTTCTCATGAGTCACTGGAGTCAAGTTAATTTAAATACGTTTTTTAGAAAATAATTCGCCCACCACTCGAGGGGCTGGATTAATCTCACCAAATTTGGTTTATTTTATGGTAAGACACTTCTGGATATCAGGTTTTTGAAAAGATCTTACATTAATTAAAAAGGTCAAAAATAGAAGTGTTTAAAGAAATAGGCTTCTTAACGTACTTACGTATACCTTTACTTGCATGAAATGGACTAATTGATCAGATAATTTGTTAAACCTATGTAGGTTTTGTAGATAAGACAGTACAGTATTTTAAAATGCCATGTCAAACGCGTCTCTGGGTAGCATTTAGAAAAAAGTATGTTATAAATATGTGTATTGATATATTTTTAACTATAGAATATACAACTATATAATCACATAACAGAAATTTATTTGCATTTTAGTACTAGAAATGACGAAAAGACGTGGCTGCACAAGTCAAGATTAAAAGAAAATAAAGAAAACAGCTGAAACATACTCAACAGTACAATATATAAAAATTATGCATATCCATAGAAACAAGATACAGGTTTCGTTCAGTAATTTTTCTATGGCTCAGTGTATAATACATTTTTTTTTAATTAAACCACGTCCGGGAAACTCCACCAGGACACATTATGGCAAGGACCAGGACCAGAACTTACAGATGAGTTACTTTTATTATTCTTTCAGGAATCGCAGTATTGCTCTTCGATCTCTCACTAACAAAGCAGTTTAAACATCCTAGTTTTAGTGACAGAACACCGGAACAAATAAATGTTGTTACAAAACTATTACTAAGCAAACTACATTCAAATGAGTGTTGTTATTCGGTTGAGTTATGTGTCTAGGTTTTGTTAAGGTTACCAAAAATCCCTTAAAAAACTACAAAACTTGTTTTTTAGGCTGTTTATAATCAGGTCTTTACTCAAATAACACAGGGAGAATCGTTTTGTAATTTGATATATTTATGGATTACCACAGAGTGGAATCTGACCTGTTTTACGTAATTGATATAAAATCAAAATTTTTATAAAGGAAGCATCATCTTATGTCAAACAGACTTATATTGGACATGTTTTTATGGAATAAATATTGAAAGTTAAGTTACATTGGTGTATGCTAGCTGAATAATGATATTAGTGCAGGATTAAATTATGTTAAATTGTATAAATCAAGTATTAGAAAAAAACGTAAAGGGTACTTTTTAAAAGAAAGATATTCTTCAACTGTTTCCTTTATTAATTTAGTTACTAAATCGTACACAGAACTCTCTCCTGTAGAGGGTTTATAAACTCACTTTCTTATTACATTCCATTATGGCTTTTATAAATTAAAAATGTTCGCATTAAAACAATTTTATAATATTCTTTTCGGGTAAGTACTATAATACCTGCACCTTCTCATTTATTAGGCACACGCTAAAGAAATATTACATATTTCTTGGTAGTATGTGTTTACCGACTCGGCTATACCACGTAAAGGATCAGAGTTTTAGTTCCAAATCGGACGCACTATTCACTAACAACAGTTTAATTTACACGGGTGCTAATCATGAATGAACATTTCAATATTCTGAGTCATCCGTGTTTATAACTTAACTAGTGAAGTATTTGTATAGTAATTACATTTTTATATTCTTTTTAAATGTAATGTAAATTGAAAATTATACCGTATTGTAGACTTTTTAATTAAAATATTCCAAAAAAGTAAGTTAATGGAAGTGGTTTGTTAATAAAAAGAGAGAATGCATTAGGTGAAAGACTTTACTTCCTGTGCAGATATGGACAAAGGGCTCTTTAAGCACAAAATCAAGTATATAACAGCTTATTATTTTAAACTTCTCTAATATGTTTATAGTGATACTGAGAAAAATACCTTATCTGTATTTGAATATGAAATATAATAAATCTTTTTTACATTCAAACTATAAAAATATCTATGCCGTAACGTGTGCAGTAAAAATAAAATTATAATTCATTAAAGTACAAGAGAGTAATCGAAGTCAACTGTGCAATAAATATGGAAAGTTAATTAAACTAGTGTGACTACCATAATATTGTTAGGGTAGTGGTATTAACATCGCAGAATGGTTATAATAAGAGTTATAGCTTTTATTTTATCAGTCCTATACAGGAGTTAATCATAACAAATCACATAATATATTTCAAAAATAAATTAAATATATTTAATCTTTACTTCACACTAATTTTGAAAGTAAATGATTGTTTTAAATTAACTGATAAAAATAGCATTTTTAGTATTTTGCATCCACTAAGGAATAATATAATAGCAGTTTCCATGCGCAGTAAAACTGTTTCTATTTAGTTATAACGTGTTTACAATTAACAGGATTTTTACATGAAGTTTCTTGATCAACAAATAACGTTCGTATATTTTTTTAGGCTAAGAAATAACTTATATTTATGTTTTTAAATTCTTTCAGTACTCTAAATGTACAGAAAGAATCAGTTTACAATCATTTCTAATATATCGTCCAACCTATATAATATCCGTTCATACATATCTGATAAAAAGTGTAAAGATTATTTGAAGGATTATTTTGGTATATTTTGTGAGCTAAAACAGAACTTCAGATTTGTGTTTTTAAATCCTTTTAGTACTATAAGTGTACAGAAAGAATCAGTTTACAATTAATTTCGACACATCCACAAAGCTATATAATATCCTTTCATACATATCTGATAAATAGTGTAAAGATTACTTGGAAAATTATTTACTTAAATATGTCCTAGATATATCACTCAGGCATTTAATAACAGTGCAATATTAAGCATGATTTGAAATAAGCGAATGCTAGTAGACTTAGGAATAAAATTCATATCTTATTAACATTTAATTATTTACACTCAATAAAATAATAAATATATTATACAGATTTGGGTAGAAATATAGTCTGTTATTGTTGATTTAACCAATTAGTTTCTGAAACCATCACCAGAGCTCTGAAGTTAACCTTCACAGACATTCAGAATTAAATTTATATTCCTTTTTTGTTTCCTGTCATATTACAAACAATGTTATGTTATTTTGTAACACATCCTGTAGTTATTAAACATTTAGTTTCGGAAACAGTACAGTTTTAACAAACATTTTTATCTTTAAACATTTCTTTTTTTAAATATATATAAAACGTAACTGAGAGTAACTATGTTCGAATAAAACGGATAATAATTATTTAATTTATAAATATTAATCGGAACTGAACTACTCTGTAAGCTATTATTTATTTTACGAATTACTTAATGTCAGATTACTTCGTACAATGCTGCTAAATTACTTAACAAAGAGCATGTATTACTAAGTCTATAATAGTAATAATAATTATTATTTATTTTGTCAAAAACACAGAATATACATTTTTCATATACATCTTCATGCATAATAAAATACATACATACATTTACATAAAATAAATCAAAATAAATGTTCTTACATTAAGTAACTACAATATGTTCATTTTAAGATGCAAAAACAGTCTCAATAAAAGATAATATAACTTAAAAAAAACTGTATTTAAGAAAAGACAAATAGGAACCCCATAGGTAAAACCAGTAATGGGATCTCCATCACTTAACTAAAACAAAAAAAATCGGTTAGCAGCGACACGCAAATTTTTGTTTCTTTTTTTAGGAAAGAAAAATTAATTTTACTTAAAAAATAATCTCTGTTTAATAACTCTGTGCTTTAAATTACACAACTAAATTTATCCCTTCAAAAAAGTAACTATACAACAATAACAAAATAAACTATTATTGCAGAGGGAATAAAAAAAAAGAAAAAAAGATAATAATAATAAAATCTACACAACAAATCTACACTAGAATACTGCACAAATTCTACACTCATTTAAATTCTGACATTTAACCAGTTGTCTATATTTTGTTGCTGAAACAACCAAATTTTTAGATTTTTCAAAAACTCATTTAGTTTTGTAAATTGGTTTATTTTCGGAATTATTAAATTAAACAAACGCGGTGCCACACTAGTATAAAACTTTTGATGTACTGTTAAATGAGACTTTGGCACAAACACTACTTGATATTTTCTTAAATTATAGGTTGTTTGGCGAGCCACGGAAAATGAGGTGCTTCTAATGTAAAAGATTTTTAGTACTTTAACAATGTATAAATGACGCAGTGGAAGAATCTTTAGGTTTGAGAAAATTGGCCATGTATGTTCAAATTTTTCTCTACGCACGATTAGTCTCATGAACCTTTTTTGAAAAATTATAATGGGATACAAAATTGAGCAGTAGGTCCCTCCCCAGCATGTAATGCCATAAGAAAGCCTAGAGCCAACGAGAGCATGGTAAACCCCAACCAACACTTCAACGCTCCTACACATCTGCTGAAGTAAATACATGCTCCTTAGACTAAGATACAACTCTTTTTTAATTTTTTTATATGTTCCTTCCAGGTTAAACTGCTATCAATAACCAAACCCAAGTATTTTATCCTCTTAACTTGTTCTAATTGTAAACAATTAAAATCATTACAACGTAAATGAAAACATCCGAAATCATAAAATTTCAATGGTATGTTAAAAGTTAAAACATTTTTCAGACTAAATATTATAAATTTGGTTTTTTTACTAAGAATCATGGTGGTTTTTATCAAACCACACCCTCAAATAATATAAATCTCTTGACATAACACTATGCAAAGCCAGCATCATCCGCAAAAGCAACGATTCTGCCCTTAAAGCGTCCATCGCACAAATCATTAAGTACATTAAAAAAGAATAGGCCCCAAGACTGAGCCCTGAGGCACTCCAAAATCAACAGAACTTGCATCACTTAGGGTATTGCCAATTCGAACCCTTTGCTCCCTCTCAGAAAGATAGCTGGAAAACCAGTCATGTGATAATCCCCTAATACCCGCTATCCACAACTTCTCCAACAATATTTTATGATTAATGGTATAGAAAGCTTTTGTTATGTCAACGAATAATGCAGATACTTTTTATTATTGTTAATTGAGCTATAAACAGCTTCCATAAAATTAAGTAAGGCATTCTCAGTAGACATGCCTTCTCGGAAACCAAACTGGTTGTTACTGAAAAAGTTATGTTTATTTAAAATCCAACTAAACGCCTTTTGACTATCTTCTCAAGTACTTTAGCAAATACTGACAACAGGGATATTGGGCGGAAACAATTAATTGGGCTGTGTACAATCCCCCTTTTTAAAAATTGGTGTCACAATTGCCTTTTTTAAGCAAAATGGAAACTCCCCAGTTGACAAACTAAAATTATACAGGTATTCTAGAACATTTACAATATTAGGTGCTATACATTTAAGAACTGTAGAGCCTATCATATCAAAACCTGGTGCTTTATTGTTCTTGAAGCTCGCAATTATTTGTAGGATCTCTACAGTAGATGTTGGACTCATAAAAAATAATTCTAAGTTAATTTTTTGAATGAATGTGTTGTTATAATCAGTGACTAGATCAAGATAATCATTATTTACTTGTGTTTGTAATTTATGTGTAACAGTAAAATAAATGATGATTAAATTCATTAGCTATTTGAAAACTATCAGTGACCGTACCATTCACTCCAAAAATTTCATTTATATCCCTTCTATTTTGTCGCTCTCCAATCAAACTATTCACTACTTTCCATTGAGATTTCATATCATTTGAGGCATTGTGAAACTGAGATCTATAGTGGCAGCTTTTATGTCTAAGTTTAGTCGGTTTCTAAAATTAACATAATACCCTTTTAATTTATCATTATTCGGATGGTTCATTAGCAATCTGTATATTTTTTTCCTCTTTTGTAACCTTATCAGTAATCCGTCAGTAGCCCAAGGTTTTAGTTTAGATATTTTTTTATTTAATATCCTTTGGTACTTTGAAGCTTCTAATTTTGATTCTAAAATATTTCAGAAAGATTGAAACGCATCTGACACATTATTCTTAGTAAAAACCTCAGCCCAATCCACTGTACTGAGTTCCACCACAAGCCTATCCATGTTTATTTTACTGTAGCATTCTGCAACCTTTCTTGAAACAGACTTGATAAAATTAATAGAAAAAACAACTGTTGAGTGATCCGTGATGTCATAGTGAAAATATTTAGCTTTATATTCAAAATTAATGGAGCTATTATTCAAGAACCGTACTAAAACATGGTCCAAACAAGTAGCCGAATTTCCACTTATGCGAGTAGGCTCATTAATTAAACTAATCATACGCTTGCTAGCTAAAAGGCTTAAATAATTATCAATATCTACGGTCTGACACAAAATGTTGCAATTAATATCCCCAGCATAAACAATATTACGACCATTCAAATATGTTAAAATAGTATCTAAATCATTGATAAATTCAAATTGTGATTTACTATGAAAGCGATAGACAGCTAGTACGGTCAATCCTTCCCGGTCATTGACCCTGACGTCCAGCTGCACTGATAACAGTCTCGGACAAAAATTACTGTACCCCCTGCCCTGTACTCCTCATTACACTTTGCAAAAGCGTTGTAACCTTCTATTTTGTATAGATTTAATTCTACTTTACTAATCCACGTTTCTGTTAAAATAATCATATCAGGGAATAGGCTAGCTGACTCTAGGTCGCTTAAAAAGATATTAAAGTTTTGCCTCATGCTTCTAATGTTTTGATTAACTATGGTAAACATGCTATTATTGGTATAAAAAAATTAAAATAAACAAAAAAAAAACCCTGAGCCACTTATTTTGGAGCCTCTGTATATTAAAAACAAGCTTTAAACAGGAATAAAAATATGTAGGCCTACCCACTACACAGTAAGCAGAATATATAGCAGTAAGCAGTCTCTCATAAAGAGGTTGACGCTAAATTTCTAGTTAAAACGTTAAGAGCATCTTTGGGCGTAACAGGTTGCAGGAACAAAATGAAATCACTACCAATGACTTAGCAATATTTTAAAGTCAATTGGGAGATTTATATTTTAAGGTAAGAACTTTATTAATTATACAAGAGGTGGAAATAGTTTTTTTTTAGTTTTAAAAGCTTAACCGTGTTAAGATTAAAAATTTTTTTATGTTTCCCTATCTTTTTCAACATTTACGAAAATAATAAATAATAAATTTGATTATTTTTGTAAACTTAATATTATTTTACAGAACTTATTGGGGTAATTGTATATTACTAAGAATATTGAACTAAAAACATTTCATAATTTAAAGGTAACTTCACTTAAAAAGAAACTCAACCCGGCTTGCGTAAATTTGATTGTATAATATTACATCTCGCCCAAGGCCTCATAGAGGGATTTGTTGTTTGGTTAAATTAGGAAATGATGTTGTCTTCTGGGCGTCGAACTCTATTGAGCAGGACGTACCGCTGGCCGTGGGTAAAACAGTCAGTGCGAAGGTCAACTCTGACAAGATCGATTGTCTGACTTTGACTCTTTTGACCGGTTAATAATATTGTCATTCCCTATTAATTAAGTTTGAAATGACTCATACCATTTTTAAATGTATGAAAAGGTGCAGCTTGTTATAAATGTAGTAGACTGTTGTTCATAAAAGAAGTAATTAAGAATACAATAGCTTGGAAACGTTTTAAATGCTGTTTATAAAAAATTTTTTAAGAAAGTATTGATTTTTTACATACTCAGGTCTTATGTTGGGTAAGATGAGAAATTGCGACGGTTTTATTATATGAGTCTACTCAGGGTGACATTCACTAACTGGTTAGTTCGAATATTGGGTTTTTACAGTTTTCAGGAAATCCTGAAACGATTACCTTATTCCTGTGAGTACTTTGTTTAACAGCTCATGTACTAAAAACCAATAGTTCAATCCACGCTTTCCCGATTTACTGTCTCACAGACTATTCCCATAAATGGATCTTTACTAAGGACGCAAGGAAGAATTTCTTGATTGAAATCTTGTTGTAATTAATAATTCAAATTTTTTTTGTATTTACACGTTTATCTCTTGAAAATCTAATATGTATTTCCAACCAGGTAGGTAGAGTTTTGATTAACTGTCGTCGTAATGGAAACGAGCTAGTCAAGATAAAAATTATTTATAAAACCACACCGAAATGCAACAGTTTTTACTTTAAATTATTTCATATCCATGGAAACAAAAGAGGATACAAGTGTTTACATGTTTTTAGTTCAGTTTTATGTCATAGAATTAAAACATTTTGTTCAACTGGCAGCACATCAATGGAGCACGACTAGGAACACTATGAAATGGCCAGAAGCAGAACCAGGTCCTGGGTCAGGATCAGGTATCACATGGATAAGTTACTTTTATTATTTAGATATATTTTTCTCTATATATTGATACACCAAACAGTTTACGTCCTAGACTGCTATTCTCTACAAAAACACCGGAATAATTTGAGCTTGTATGTAATAATTTTTGGGTCGCAATGGAAACATAAATTCTATATTGTATTATTATTTCCTTCAATTATAGTCTAATTTTGTAAATTTAAGTCAAAATCCATTTTATTTCTGTAGAAAAGCTATTAAGTTATACTAATTTTAATTTAATCCTCTCTTTACCAAAGGTGTACAGAGAAAATATGTTTAATATTATTCTCCTAACGATCATCATGGTAATTTATGAACAATTTTGGACTAGTGGATAAGAGATATATTTATGAAAAGCAATTTATAACTTATGTCTTACAACAATCTTTCTGGTATCTTCAAATAGGCTAAATATTGAAAATGAGTTAATGTTGGTGTATGCTAGTTTTTTTTTGCCTGGTCCGTGTGTCTTATGTCCCATCCAGGACAAAACTACTTGATTCGGAAGCTAGGGGTCAGCCAGACATCCGTCTTTACGCTTCTGATGAAGGGTCGCGTGTACATGGGAGGGGTTACTGCATTCCATGCTTCCTCACTCTGCAGCATCGGTTCCACAATGTTGTCTGCCGAAACATCGCCAACTGTGGTGGCAACTGTGGAGGCGAACATTCGCCTGGCCTCGGTTAAGCATCCGCAAGCGAAGAAGGTGTAATAAACGTCATCATCTTCTTCCGGGCAGTAAGCACACAGAGGCGACCTGACTTTTCCCATCCTGTAGAGGTACTTCCTAAATTAACCGTGCCCTGTCAGGAACTGACACATGTATATACTTATCTATCTATCTTATCTATATACTTATCTTATCTATCTTACTTATCTATCTCCCCGTTGCCACGATCTATCCAGGATTGAAGCTCTCGAATGAGACCGAAGGTCCAGCGACCGTCCGATATTTCCGTCCACCTCCGCTGTTAATCCTGCAGAGTCTCCACCCTGGCAGCAACCACGGCATCCTCTCTACCCCGCTCGGCAGCCTCCCGAAAGACGGGTTGTCTGTCGATGGCAAGCAGAGCAATAGGAATCACCCCAGCCACAACCACCACGGCCGAACCGGAAATGGTGCGATAGGCGCAGGCGCCTCAAGTGCTGTTCTTCTCTATACCGATAACAGCTTTTGACTGTATCGCCTTATCCTCATGACACCCGCCCAAATCTCTGCGCCATACATAAGGGTTGAGTTTACAATAGACATGAGGAGGCGTCTCTTACTTGATCTAGGGCTACCTTCGTTAGCTATCAGCCTGCCGAGAGACAAAACCACCTTAGAGGCTTTGTCGCACACCGCCTGAATGTGCTCCTAATACCGAATACGGCAGTCGAGTAACATACCCAGGTACTTCGCCGCAGTCCTTGTCCGATCTTCGACACCCCCCACATTCATAGAGATATCATAGAGATATCATAGAGATATCCGTCGATTACATCGTTAACACGTGACCGGATTGGGGACCACAACTGGAAAGATTAGTTGCGAGGAAAGTATGGTTACTAATGCAGAACAGGCTTTCGATCGGAAGGTCTTGGGGTCTTGAGCCGAAGCTATTGCAGTGGTTTTGTATCTCCAGGATTAGACCTGGGCTGCAGTTTTGGGGCTTTTTTCTCATGGATAATTACTAAGTCCGGACTAGCTTGCATCCTAAGGATAGCATGTCTCGTAATGACCGGAGCTAACCCAGATGACTCGTTAACTGCCTTAGATGGTTGTCTTAATCTTGCTAGATTGTGCCAGTTTATGACCAGGAGGATTGTTTACTTACTTCAGTAGGAAGTGACTTATCTCATATTACGGTATAATTGAGTTGTATAAGGTGTATTACATATGATTTAAAAAAGATTTAATAAATTTTTCCTTTCAAAAATCCTTCAGGATTATAATTTTTCAACGAAGGATTTTATCAAGGATGTTTCACATATCAACGCTATACTCTGGGATTCCTCAAAAATTTGGTTTATAAAAACTATAACGGAGAAAATTATAGATATATGTTTAAAATTTTAAGATTTACAATTCAATTAGAAGCAACTGAAACTGTAATGAATTAATTTAAAAAATGTTTTAGTGTTACTATCAAATTTAATTTTATTGAGAAAGATCTTTGGGCAGTGTTAATAATTTATATTTTGTGGTTCAACACTATCAATGTATAAATTGTTTTGAGAAAAGTAGAAATATAAAAATTCCTCCTCTCGTTTTCGGACCTAAAAGGTACAGTACACTATAGCTGTTTATAAAGTATTTAAATACAAAACGTTGAGTTATGAAGTATTTATTGATTGATTATAAATTTTTTTAGTAGCCCCATATAAATTTACAAAAATTGAATATTTTGCCCGGCAAGGACATAGTGTTGTTCATGCTTAAAAACCTTAGTTTATTATAATGCACCTTAATGGTAGTGAAAACCTGTGTTTTCATGTTATTACTACAACTAATGACTACTTAACGATTGCATCGTGCCACTATTTTAGACAATAAATATATTTTGTGGTCGAATGGACTCCTAGGTGTACTTAAAAACGCTATAATATTTATCATTCTACCATATATTCTGTTCTTTTATCCATATATCTCGTTAAGGGCAGTCGTCTAATGACTGCATGATAAACTGGCCTGTTTGTATATTCTTTGTATAATAACTTTTTTAAACATCCTCTAATTGGTATATTTAATAACGTCAATAATTGTTATATTCCATCCTACTTTTAATTCATAATTAGATTAATAGCTTACAATTACACCAAATGATACCTTAAGTAGATTGTTATAAATTACAGTTTTAAATATTATGCTCATTTATGAGCTTCGGTTCTTCAACAGCTTTGTAAGGAGTTCATCACTAAAGATAAAACAGTAAATATTATTCTATCACAATGAGCCTTGGTTACCTTAGATGCTTACGTAAAACGTAAATGATCTCTCCGGTGTCCAAATTCTACTATGAGGTATTATATTTATTTGTGAGAAAAGGAATTAATGATAAATCAACCTACAGGATTATCTCACAATGTGACTTTGTTGCCGATTGAGACACTCGCCTATTAAATACGTTTTGGGAAAGGCATAATAAGCTAAATATAAGTATATTATAAGATAGCAGAATATGGAAATTGGTTTAATACGTTATTGCTGCCATCCATACTAGTATAAATTAGCATATTGTACTTGTCATTACTATTTAACCCTATTACGATAAATTATATTTGTTTATGGATATACTGAATACTAGAATACATTTTGTTTTGTGACACGGTTAGCGGCGAAATAATTTGTTTTTAATTTTTTAATTATGAAGTTAGTTTCATGAACATTGTTGGAGAATACTTTAAAATACAAACACGCAGAAATTTGTTGTATCTTAGTAATAGAGATATCAAATTTAGTTAAAATATGTCCAATAGGATTTGCGTGATTATTAGAATTCTAAAAAAGTTTTGGTTCATGATATAAAATTAAATATGGTTATTTATGCATTATAGTTATGTTATTTGTTATATAATTTTTTAAAATTAAAAACTAGACTTTTGTAGACTAATCAGATATATCATTTCATTTCTAAGAGTGTCCCTTAAAATTGCACATAAACATTAATAATGTACCATAAAAATCATAAATTTAGACGTGGACCTATCTTTTTATTACCTTTATAATTATGTTTTATTCACACGTTTGTCACAGTAAAATGTACGGGTTCGGGTAATCAGATAACAAGCGATCTGTTTAGTGCCAGTAGTAGTCGAGACGTCAGCAATATAAGAGACTGGTAAAACGGAAGCAGCAATTTACATAAAACATTATTTTATATCTATGGAAACAACATATAATTTGTATAGTTTAGTGTTTTAAAATAATCCTAAAGTGTTATGTCGCTGCAATTTTTCAAACTTCGTTCAATTCACAACTGGCCCCGGAAGTAGCACCAGGAACATGATGTGGTAATTTGAAGCAGGCCAGGACCAGGACTTATATGGATGAGTTACTTTAATTCAATATAAATCATAATTTTTACTCACTATTTCTCGTTCCACAAAACAGTTTACATCCTAGTTTTATTTACAGCACAAAGCACTAGATTAGTTTTTTTGTAGTGCTAATAGAAGTCCAAATTAATTATAGTTAATAAAATACATTGTTATTTATTGTGTAAAAACCACTAATTTATGTTTGGTGCTGTCTATAATCCTCTCAGTACCTAAAAGAGTTCAGGGAGAATATGGTTACATTAATCTATATACATTTGACTGCAAAATATATTGGAGGTTTTCACGTAGTTTTATCAAAAATAGATATATCTGTTTATGAGAAACATTTTCTAACTTGTGTTTTACAGCAATCTTTCTAGAATTTCTAGTAAACAAAATAATCGTAATTAGTTGAAATTAATCAGTGCTTTTAGTTTAAGATACAAAAACGGTAACTAATTTTAGTTGTAATAATATAATAATTTAAAAGTTAATAACAAAAATTGTGACATAAATATGTTCTATAAGTTTTAACTCATTGTATTAGATACTGAAAAATCACGCCAAATCTCTCTTTCACAGCGCAAGAGGTAAAGTACCATAACGGGTAAAGTAAAATTATACAGTATTAGGAATGCCTGATTATACTTAAATATTAAAATTGCTCTTTGTAACTGATATAAATGAAATTTCTGTTTCATGATAAAATATAATATATCGTTTTAGAGAATAATGTGTCAGCTAAACTTCTAAATCAACTGTGCACCCTGGTGGAGTGAACCATTGCCTCAATAACCCCAGCACTTATCTTCAATAGAAATGTGAGTTATACAACTGCATCAGGACATATTTAAATCGAGTATCCAAAAGGCAGGGCTCCCAATGGCACACAGAATCCTCTCCCAAACACAAAAAAGTGCATATGAGCAAGTCTCGTATCAAAACAATTCTGTTCAATTTCTTTGACGTTCAAGGAATCGTCCATTTTCAGTTTGTGTCAACGCATCCTTTTATCTGGAGTCGCTCAAGACTGAAAAGCCGGATATACTGAGTACTAGAATACATATTTTTCTGTGACACGGTTAGCGGCAAAATACTTTATTTTTAATTTGGAAGTTAGTTTCATGAAACCTTGTAAGCAATACTTTAAAATTCAAACACGCAGACTCTTCTGTGTCTAAGTAATAGAGATATTAAATTCAGGTAAAATATGTCCAATAGGGTTAGCGTGATTATTACAAATCTAAAACTTTGGATTTAAAATATAAACTCAAATTAGATTAGTGAAGCATTATTGTTGTGTTATTTGTTATATTGGTTTTTAGAAATTCAAAACTACACTATTGTATACTAATTATCAATAGTATAAAATGTCATTTCTAATAGTTTCTCTAGATCTTGTATCTAAACACTATTATTGTACCATAAATATAGTAAATTTAGACATTTAAGTATCTCATTATAACCTTTATAATTATGTTTTATTCACATGTTTGTCACATTAAAATGTACGTGTTGGGGTAATCAGATAGAAAGCGTTTTTTAGTGTTATTAATAGGTGTGACGTCAGCAATATAAGGGAAAGGTGAAACGAAAGCAGTAGTTTACGTAAAATATTATTTTATATCCATGGAAACAACGTAACATTTATAATTTAACGTTTTTAAATAATTCTAAAGTGTTATTTCACTGTATTTTTAAACCTCGTTCAACTCACAGCTAGTCGTGGAAGTAGCACAGGAACACGATGTCATGGCCATAAGCAGGACCAGGACTTACAACGATGAGTTACTTTAATTCAATATTAATCATAGATTTACTCACTATTTTTCGTTACCAAAAGCAGTTGACATCCTAGTTTAGCTAGTATTATTTACAACACAAAATACCAGAATATGTAATATGTAGTGCTAAAAAATAAAATAATTAAAATATTGTTAATAAGGTTAATTGTTGTGTTTGTATAAAAGCTACTAATTTGTGTTTGGTGCTATGTATAATCTTCTTAGTACCCAAATAGTACAGGGAGAATCAGATTATATTATTTGGTACGAGTCATTCACTAACATATATTGGAAGTTTTCTCGTAGTTTTATCAAAAATATATATAACTGTTAAAGAGAAACGTCTTCTTACTTGTGTTTTCCAGCAATCTTTCTAGCATTTGTAGTGAGCAAGATATTCGTAATGAGTTTAAATTAGTCAATGCTTTTTATTTAACACATAAAAACAGTAACTAATTTTTGTTTAAATGTTATAATTCAACATTTAAAAACTTAGTGCCAAAAAATTTTGAAAAAAAATATTTTCTAGAAGTTTTAACTCCTTCTAATAGTTATAGAAACTCATGCCAGAGCTCTCTTTCGCACTACAAGATATAATAACGGGCCAATTTAAATTATACAGTACAAGTAATGTCTAATTCGATTTTATTACTGCATTTAAATATTTAAATTTCTCTTTGTAACTGATAATAATGAAATTTCTATTTCATGACGAAATAAAATAAGTAGTTTCGGGGAATAATGCGTCAGCTAAACATATAAATTGAGAGGGCGCCCTGCCGAGTGTGCTGAATAACCGCAGCACACATATTCTTTAGCAATTTGTGTTATACAAAAGCATCAGTACATATTTAGATCCAGAATCCAAAAGGCAGAGCTCCGAATAGCACACTAATCCTCTCGAAAACAAAAAACCTGCACATGAGCAAGTCTCGTATCAAAAGAATGCGTCTTCTATGACGTTCCAGGAATCGTGTATTTTGAATTTCTGTCGCTAGGAAAAACTGTCAACGCAGCCTTTTATCTGGAGGTGCTCGAGACTGAAACGCCAGATCACTCGCATCAGGCTTCATATTAAAGTCATCTTCAAGCTCCACTACGGCAATGCCCCCAGCCACACGGCCTTCGACGTTACCAACTACCCTACCCATAACAAGACCCCCCTTGGTGCCCCAGCCTCCTTACAGCCATGACATAGTTCCTTGTGCTTTTTTGTACCACCGACTGATGAGAGAGCTGAGAGGAAAACACTAGGAGTCGGAGCACTGTACTTTTTTAAATAATTTTTGCATTGTGTAGTAATTTTTGAAAGCCGAAAATTCTCTATCAGTGCACTCGTAAGCAGTTTTTTTAAGCTTACTTGTATAAGAAGGAATCTTGATTTTTTTTACCTCAATAAAATACATTTAGTCCAGATAATCACCAATTTTTTGTAGTATAGTATTCAAAAACCGTCATATTTACTCCAGTACAATAATTGTGCATACAAAAAAGAGCTGGCTCAATTGTATGCTTCCTATTAATTTGAATATGTCCCGTTTTACTTCCATATTTAGACGATTACTTCACATGAAACTACTCGTTTTATCTCTCTCATGTAAACTAGGTATTAATTAGAAGGATTTTGAATAACCTTTACGTACTCAATGGAATCTTTTCCATTTCTGGTATATTAAAAGGATGTGCAACAAGGCTACAAAAAGTGTCCCCTAAAAGGGTGCGCTGAGGTTTTTATGAGTAATTTCTAAGTCCTGCAAATAATTAACTCTCGGATGATAGAGTTAACTAAAATATAGCCATCAAAAACTGTAGCTAACTTGATGTTTGAAATATAAGTGGTTATATTGTAGATACCTTTTAAATGCTACCAAGCTTTGTATTTGAAGTTTAAATATCACAAGCTTCTTCTTTTGAGTCGCGAGAGTCCAGTTAATTTCAATAACTTATCCACCAAAAATACCTCCCACCACTCGAGGGGCTGGATAAATCTCACCCAATTTGGTCTATTGAATGGTAAGTCACTTTTGGAAATCATGTTTTTTTCAATGTCGGAAATTAATTTTAAATGTTGAAAACAGACATGATTTATTGAAATAGGCTTCTTAGGCCTACTCATTTAACCTGTATATCTTGTTAAACGAGAAAATTAGGTAAATTAACATTTGACATTAACAATACAAACAATATGATACAGAAGTGTTTTTAACCCAGAAATCGTAGGTTTATAGAATTTCCATATACGTATCATCATACTAGCTCGTAAAATTAAAAATTAGCTAACGCACAGTTGTTAAAGATTTGGTGACAACAATCGCTAAAAGAAAATTAAACTATTCGGCTTGAATTTACATATTTGTTACTTGTATAAAAGGGGAAATTATAAACACTTAGTATTACGTGATGTGCGTATAGATAAAAATTGACATATTAACGCCATAAAATGCGTATGCACATAAAAACTCAATATATGTTTGATCATTACGATATAAACATTAAGTTTTTTGCACTTTCAAAATTAAAAATGAATGATACGGGCATTTTTATAAATCTATATGCTTCAGAACTGTAATACAATACCTCTGCATAAAAGGTAGAATAATCTGGTTCAATGTTTTGTATAATAAAGGTACATGAAATATCATTAGAATAATTCTTGATTAACATAGGCAACATGAATTTGGATTTAATTGACGGTAGGATTTAAAAGTACAATATTGCAGACTAATATAATCAAATATGTTGTAAAATATATTTAGGTTTTGTAGATGTGGCTGTATCAAAACATTTAATGTCAAAGGTGTTTCTGGGTTGCATTTTGAAACAAACATTTTATAAATAAGTTTATTTATACATTTTTACCCATACAATGTACGACTTTACAATAACATAAAATAATTGTGATGCTTCTCGGTGGTGAACCCGCCTGCACAAGTCAGGATTAAAAGAAAATAAGGAAAACAGCTGAAACATAACCAAAGTTTAATATATTAAAATTATGTATATCCATAGAAACAACAAGATACAGGATTTGGTCAATGGTTTTTCGATAGTACAGATTATCAGAATTTTTATATTTGGAACACGTTTGGGAAACGCCTCCAGGATACATTATGGCCAGGATCAGGACCAGAACATACAGATGAGTTACTTATATTATTTTTTTAGTAATCACAGCATCTCCTCCTCGATCTCTCACCTAACAAAGCAGTTTTTACATCCTAGTTTTAATGACAGGCTACCGGAACAGTTAAATGTAGTGACAACACTAAAGTAAAAAAATTGGAATAGGTGTTATTTCGTTAGTTTTCCATCAAGGTTTATTAAGGTTGTCGTAACTTTCTTCTAAAACTGGAAAATTTGTGTTTTAGGCTGTTTATAATGCACTCTGTACCGAAAGAATACAGGGTAATCGTTTTGTAATTTGATATGTTTATGGATTACAACAGAGTGGAATTGGACCTGTTTTACGTAATTGATATAAAATAAAATGTTGTATAAAGAAGCATCATTTTACTTATGTCACACAGCTCTTATTATAACGTATTTTTATTGACTAAATATTAAAAGCTAAATTAAATTATCGTGTGCGGGCTGAATAATAATAATAATAATAAAAAACAGTAGCAGTCGTGGGACTGCCGATAGAAGTGAAAGCGGAACTATTAAGTCGAGAGTAATTAAAACTATATGCAAAAATTATATGAAATTTTTTATGTTTTATTTATTAGTTACATATGATGGGTTAAACAAATCATGAACAAAATATAAATACAAAGTGGTTGAAAAAATAATTAATATACAATTATCTTAACAATATCTTAATAAAAAGTTCAATGCAATCATTATACTTGTTGTAATTGCTCAATATTAATAGTTAGTTAAACATAGAATACAAGTGAGTAAACACCGAGTGAACAACAGTGAGTTGAACACCTTTTTTAAATAATACAGTTATTGCTACGGATAAAGTTTATAATAGCAATAACAATTAAACCCACAATATTTTTAAAACTAATAAATTAGTTAAATTAACTTGGTTCTTTCGTTAAGGTATCTTTATTACACAATAAACTAATTTATTGAGTTAATACGGTATCAGTGAGCCAATGCGCCAACTACAGTTCCGGCAGAAACGTTCACTCATCACTTCATACGCTACTACAGGCTAAACTAAACTTCCAATAAAAAAATGATAAATTACAAAAAAAAAATATTCATCTATTTTCACACAACTTTCTCGCTGACAAATTTTGTCTGACCAAAAAATAAAAATACGGTATCAGTGAGCCAATGCGCCAACTACAGTTCCGGCAGAAACGTTCACTCATCACTTCATACGCTACTACAGGCTAAACTAAACTTCCAATAAAAAAAATGATAAATTACAAAAAAATATTCATCTATTTTCACACAATTTTCTCGCTGACAAATTTTGTCTGACCAAAAAATTAAAAAAATCCTCGCTTAGTACTTTTTTCTTGTCATTGTAAACGCTATGTAAAATGTAAACAATAATCAAAATTATTTCAAAATTTTTTTAATATTTAAAAATGTAACCAATAGATTGCCAATATTAAGAGCTTTAATTTGACGCATCTTACAGAATTGTACGACATTGGCTTCACTTTTAAATCGCGAGAGGAAGCCGTAAAGTTCACTGATTTTCGCAGTCTGTTTTCATACTCCGCCGGGACAGTTTTAACACAGCGAGACTGACTTTTTCATGCAGGTTAGTAGTCCGCGGCCAAGTCTACGGTTAAAAAACACAGCGAGACTGACTTTTTCATGCAGGTTAGTATCATTAGCATGTCGGTGACGCGAACCGAGAATTTTACCCTCTACCAAAACGCTCAACGCGCCTAAAGAAGTTTTCACTTCAATAATATCGATACTCCATTAAATTATGTTAAACTGTTTAAATTAAATATTAGAAAAACAGTAAAGGGTAGCTTTTAAAAGTAAATTATTCTATAACTTATACCTTTATGAATTAGTTCCTGAATTGTACACCAGAACTCCCTCCTTTTGAGGGTAAAATCACTCACTTTATTATTGGATTCCATTAGGGCTTTTATAAATAAAAATTTTAAGTATGAAATAATTTTATAATATTCTTTTCCTGACAGTAATATAATACCTGCACCTTCACATCTAATAGGCACAAGAAATATTACTAGAATATGCCTTGCAAACATCTTCTATTGTCTTGGTAGTATGCGTTCACCGACTCAGCTATACCACGTAAAGGGTCAGAGTTTGAGTTCCGAATCGGACGCGCTATTTACTAAAAATAGTTTTCGTATACACGGATGCTAGTTAAGAATGTAAATTTCAATATTCTGAGTCAAAAGTTTTTATAACTAAAAGAGTGAAGTATTTGTATAATAATTATATTTTCATATTTTAATCAAATTTTGGTGTAACTTCAATAGTATTGTAGACTACTTGATTTGAATATTAAAAATAAAATAAGTTAATGGAAGTGGTTTCTTAATAAAAAGAGAGAATACGTTTGCTGAGAGACTTTACGTCCTTTGCTGATATGGTCAGAGGCCTTTTTAAGCACAAAATCAAGTATATAACAGCTTATATTTTAAACTTCTCTAATATGTTTATAGTGATACTGAGCAAAATACCTTATCTTACTTGAATATGAAACAAAGTTTATCTTTTTACATACAAACAATAAAAATATCTATGCCATAACGTGCGCAGTAAAAATAAAATTATAATTCCTTAACGTACAGGAGAGTAATCATTGTCAACTATGCAATAAATATGGAAAATAAACTAAGCTAGTGTGACTACCCTATTAGTGTTAGGGTAGTGGTTTGAACATTGACAAATGGTTATGAAAATAGTTATATTTTTCATTTTATCAGTCGTGTACAGGGGTTATTAATATCAAACAACTCATAGTAAAATATTTTAAAATTAAATTAAAGGTATTTAATGTTTAATTTCACAATAATTTTTCAAATAATTCATTGCTTTATATTAAAGTATCAAAATAGTATTTTTCTTCCTCTAAGAAATTATACAATTGCAGTTTAATTGTACACTGGACAGTGACACAGTTTATATTTAGTTATAACGCGATTGCAATTAACAGGATTTATACAATGAGGAATATTATCTTAAACAACACATAACTTTAGTATATTTTTTGAGCTAACAAAGAACTTGAAATTTTCGTTTTTAAATCTTGTAAGTGTACAGAAAGAATCAGTTTACTACCATTTGCAACACATGGGCCAAGCTATATACTATTCGTTCACACATATCTGATAAAAAGTGTAAAGATTACTTAAAGAATTATTTTCATATATTTTGTGAGCTAAAAAGAACTTGAAGTGCACGTATTTAAATCCTTTCAGTACTCTAATTGCAAAAAAAGAATCAGTTTACAATCATTTTCAACACATCGTCCAAGCTATATAATATTCGTTCATACATGTGTGATAAAAAGTGTAAAGATTAATTTAAGGATTATTTTCGTATATTTTGTGAGCTAAAAAAGAACTTGAATTTGTCTTTTTAAATCCTTTCAGTACTATAAGTGTACAGAAAGAATCAGTTTATAATCAATTTCTACACATCGAACAAGCTATATAATATCCGATCATACATAATCTTATAAATAGTGTAAAGACATGGAGAATTATTTACTTAAATATGTCTTAAAGATATCACTCAGGCATTTAATAACAGTACAATATTGAACATGATTTGAAATAAGCGATTAATAATCAATATTAAATTTGATTATTTTTGTAAACGCAATTTATTATACAGAACTTAATTGGGATAATTAATATGTATTCCTGAGAATATGTAATTAAAAATACTTCAAATTTAAAGATATCTTCACTTAAAAAAAAACTCAACCCGGTTTGTGTACATTTAATTGTATAATATTACAACTCGCCCCAGGCCTCATAGAGGGATTTGGATTTGGAAATGATGTTTTCAATTTTTGTGTTCAGTCTTATCCTTTTGGTTAAATTCGGAAATGAAGTTTCCAAATGTCATGTCGTGTATTGTAGAATAATTAGAAATATAAAAGATGTCATGTCGTAAAGTTTCCCTAGATAGCATCCAAACACTAATAATGTAGCACATTTATCAGATACGGGGAAAAAACTTATAAGAATCTTTATAGTTAAGTTTTATTTACCCGTTTGTGCCTCTAAAATTTATGTGTTGGGGTAATCATACAACAAAAGTTTAGCGTTATTAGTAGTCGTGACGTCAGCAATATAAGGGACAGCTAAAACGTAAGCAGCAGTTTCAGTAAAATATCATTTTATATCCATGGAAACAAAATAGCATTTATAATTTAATTTTTTTTTAAGTCTAAAGTTTTATGTCGCTACATTTTTTAAATTTCCTTCAACTCACAGTTAGTCGTGGAAGTAGCACCAGGAACACGATCATTAGCCAGAAGCAGGACAAGGACCAGGACTTACAAGGATGACTTAATTCAAATCAATTTTAATCATAGTTTTTACTCACTATTTCTCGTTATACAAAGCAGTTTATATCCTAGTTTTAGCGACAGCACAAAACGCCACAATATTTCATATGTAGCGCTATTAGAAGTACAAATTAAATATAGTTAATACACTGTATATTTAAGTTTTGTGTAAAAGCTACTAATTCGTGTTTGGTGCTATGTATAATCCTCTTAGTACCCAAAGAGTGCAGGGAGAATCAGTTTACAATATTTCGTATTGAATGGACACCAATAGATATTGGAAATTTTCGCGTATTTTTATCAAAAATATGTATATATTTTTATGAGAAACATTTTCTTATTTGTGTTTTACAACAATCTTTCTAGCGTTGTTAGCGTTCTAGAAGATTTAACTCATTCTATTAGTTACAGAAATCCACGCCAGAGCTCTCTTTCACAATACAAGAGATAATAATGGGCCAATTATGCGATATTAGGAATGCATAATTAGATTCTAATACTAAATTTAAATATTTAAATTCCTCTTCGTAAATGATAATAACGAAATATCTGTTTCATGACAAAATAAAATAAGTCGTTTTGGAGAATAACACACAATCCTCTCCCGAACCCCAAAAAGTGCACATGAGAATGTCTCGTATTAAAATAACGCTAATAGTCTTCTTTGACGTTCAAGAAATCGTCAGTTTTGAGTTTGCACCGCAAGGAAAAACTGCCAACGCAGTCCTTTATCTGGAGGTGCTCGAGACTGAAACGCAAGATCGCCCGCGTCCTGCCTGATATTAAATTCATCTTCAAGCTCCACCACGACAACGCCCCCAGCCACATGGCATTCATAGTTGCCAACTACCCTACCAAGAACAAGACCCCCGTGGTGCCCCAATCTACTTACAGCCCTGACATAGCTCCGTGTGATATTTTTGTTCCACTGGCTGAAGGGAAAGCAGTGGGAAACATCCAAGCTGAAGTTATAAGAGTACTGAGAGGCGTTCCAGTGGAGGAGTTCCAGGATGCTTTCCAAGCGTGGCAGAATTGTCTACATAGGTGTATTGATGCAGGAGGAGACTATTTTAAGTATTTTCACCATTTTTATTAATCGGATGATAAAATCTTCTTTTTTTTTGATAATTCTCACTATTTTCATTATGCACCCTGTATCATCATGTCTCATCATGTCTACAACTAAAAGCACTACGATGTTGACTGACACGATCCAAAAGCACGGTGGAGTCTTCAATAACGCAGATAAGATGGGAAGGGCTGCTTCCATACGTATGTTGAGTTTAGCTCGAATTCACCTTCTTCTTAGTGCAGCGTCTAAAATCTGATGCTGTTTCCGACTTCTTAAATCTCGATTCATGTTCATCGAAAGCGATCAAAAAATATTTTGTTGACGAAAACGAAAAAAGAAGGAAACCCCCGCGTTGGTTTAACACTTTTCACAGCGTCACTGAATCATTCTTCTCACCATAGCTGTGTACTGTTTAGAAGACTTGATTGCAAGTAAGATTTGCTTGTGTGGAAGATGGTTGATTTCAGTTGCTGCACATAAGGTAAAGTGGAGCTAAACTCAACACTCACATTGAATCAGCTTTTCCAACCATAGCTGCGTCACTGTGTTTTATATTAGTGCAGGTCAACTGTACGGATTTCCGAGAGCAAATATTTTTGGTTGTTATTTGTAACCATGATTGGTCAATTATTAAACATGTCAACAAAACGTATATTATCATGTGAATAAATGGCATAAATGTAATGCCACATTTATTAACAGAGTAAAAAGATATTATAACATGTTGTGCTCAATGTTTACAGTTACTGGAAATATATTATTCCATTGCACATCTTTGTGGTAGTACCCTAGTTTGCTTACCAGAAATTTTATTTGAGTACCGTTGTAAAACCGTGCATGAGGTTTCTACATAGAAAAAATGAATTATATAATGTTGCTATCCAAACATAGAATTAGGCTGAGCGTCATAGAAGCCCACACGATTAAGCTCACCCGATTTCTCTTTTTGGTCACCGTGAGTGTTAACGTTTCTTTCCTGTATGAATGTTTGTTTATCTGTCTACAGGATAAATGGAAAATGAAACAAGCCATATAGAGTTCAAATTTGGGCATGCAAACTCAGCGAATTCTATTACATAACACGTAACAAATGTGAAGAATAATATAAAATAGTTTTGCTAATTTGTCATGTCTTACATATAAGGAGTCTGACTTCACTCTCCTCTCCTAAAGTTTTAAGCTACCAAGCAATAACGATTGAAGTTTTGAGTGGAGTGTCAATTCCCAATACATTATTTCGTTGCTAGTACTAAACTGTTTAAAAAGTAGAGGAATTTTAAGTCTTATGCCAAAAGCCTATACACTCATCCAGTGTGGTATATAGACCGAGGTACTGGGAAATTAAAATGCCCATGTTGTGAAATGGATGGTGCTGGGGATTATTCCAATGAACACCACAGAAGTTATAGCCGCGAGCCTTGGATTATTTCTCACATTACGCTGACGACAGTAGGAACTCACCAGAGCTAGGTCAGATGAGTAAACGGAACAGGCAACAATTGTAAGGGAACAATTAATGTTCTGTCATTCAGGACCTTGAAGGACACACATAGCGAGACGGGTGTCGAAAAAGATCTTTTTAAACCTAACTGGTATTTAGGTGAATATTGCCTTCTATAAAGTTAAGCTGGGTTCTGAACCTCCACTTCTCGACTAAGTACTGACTACACAGATCCAAGTGTCCACAGATGTAACTTAGAGGAATGAGGATTAGCACAAACCCCTAAATAATATTTCCAATATAGTAAAGTTACACTGAAGGTGACTTAGGACTGAACCATGAAACCGTAAGATCATCAACTGTTCAGAATATAGATAGGTGTATAATGTGTCTCGCAGATATTTTGGCGTTTCCTCTTTCAAATTAAATTGACAAATACCTCAATCAATGATTTTATTCACAAAGCGTATAGAATGTTAAGGTTGCTACTAGTTGCGATAGTAACAAAACCAATGAATTATATGATGGTGCTGTCCAACCCTGGAATTAGGCTGAGCGTCATAGATATATATTTTCTGCATTTATAAATTTTAAATCGACCTTCAGACATGTAAATAATTAATACATCCCCATCAGACAACAAGATAAATATATTAGATGTTGCCATTAGTCTATATATGGTTTGCTGGTGTGGATACATCTTTTCGAGTCTAAAGGGTAGTTTTGAGGATGACAAACTCAAACAAGGTCATGTGGGAAAAAATTATTTAATACTTATAACCCTTTTGATGCCTTGCTAGTCGACCTCCAACTTGTGAACTGATACAAATCAAATTGACTCTCACCTCCTGAGATTAAATCTAGAAGACTGATTAGCTCACTGTTGGGGACACTTTACCAAATCCAATAACCTTCCTTCTCATCAATAAATCTTTATTTATCGTAAACGTCCATCAGGTTTTCCAAACGTGACATTACTTGTTTTACCTATATTTTGCTGTTTCTAGTGTGGCTTTTATTGTCAGGTACAAACATACCACCTTTTTTTATAGAATTATTAGTTTCATTTCGTAAATATACAAGTAAATAGTTATTATAATGTAAAATAATTTTAGTTAATCAGTATATTTAAGTAGACTCCTATAGTTTGTTAAGAGTTGGACCGCTAAGCTAAACAACATACACACAGATGCAACAAGTATCAAAAGATTCTATAGATCGTAACGTTATGGGTTTCATATCAAACAGACAGGCGGACTGTCCCTTGCCGTTAGAAACCAAATCATTATGGTTCTTCCTTAGTGCAAGACAAATCTGGTTACCGAATTTCTATATTCTATGTCCTTCCTATCAAAAGGTAACACGCATGCGAACAGACAGAAAAATAAAGACACGGTTTTACAAAGGATCTGGCAGGTCCTATTAATGTCTCACTTTCACTTAAATCACCACCATTTAAATTTTAATGTTCACTATCATTTAAATAATGTATAGTGATTTGAATATTATATGAATATAGGCCAATTTTTTGTATTATTTCTTAAATGTAAATTATTTGATGACATGCACATCTAATATGTCATCAGTTCGAATGCAATTTTGCAAATCATAAAGTTTTTTATCTTAAAACAAAACGTACATACTGCTAGCCTTTCCTGTTTCCACTCTTGTTAGACACAATTGGAAATACTCGGTAAATAATTAATACTGTCATTACACTTTGGGTTAGTATTTTAACCAGAGTGCCCATGTGATTTCCACCTATCCCACAATCAATAATGGCATAGTTAATGTGAACAAAGTTATTCACGGACCCGCAATACATCATGGAGTCCGTGATGTCAGCACTGTTTCCAGAGTTTTGTACCAAAATGTATAAGATTTATAAGAATTATATTCACCGGCTCTATACTGAATTATCAGTAGAAAAATATCGTGTGAAATCATGAATGATAATTTGAAACATTAAAAAATCTATAATTGGTTGTATACCGAAATAATTGTACATTCAATTTAGGCTCGGCAACTATCAGGCATAAACCACTTTATAAACTAATTACCCATTGGAGCTACAATAACGAAAATGAGGCAATATTTACGTATTATTGATTTCTGCGTTTACACGTATAAATAAATACGATTATTTGTATATTAAATAAAAGTTTTCATATAACCGCGATACAAGATACGTACTATGGGAATTTTCAAACATATTGCTTTTTAGGTAACTGATAAATTAAAAATTAGTAACATTATTAAGAGCAATTTTGAAATAAAAATAAACAGACAACAGTGCACTTCTTTTAGTTTAGTTGTACAGTTATGATATAATTGTTATTAAACTGCAATCTTAATTTTAGTTAATGATAAGGAGATTGAAAAATGTTGCATTAGTAAGTTTGCGGAGCTTTTAAAGTAGTTTGAGATATTTTAATTCGCCAATTTTAATTTTCCATTGTTGTTTACAAGTTATTAGACCAAAATCTTACTTGGGCTTAATTTTCACAAAAACGTCGTTTTTACAAAATCTGCTTAAAGATTTAGATCAACAATCTATAGTTGGATTTTTCAGGGACCACGTGTGTTTTTATTCAGCAAAGACGACTTAGCTGAAAAGATGCTTTCGATATTCTTGTTGCACACATATTAATGAAGTTTCATGCAAAAGTGTGTGCAGTCCAGTCATTTAATAGATATCGAGTGGATAAATAGACGGATATATATTCAGGCAGAGAGATACAAATTAAATAATTTTTAAATACAGTGTAATGTGTCTAGCGGAGATTGATAGGTTACATTTATGTAAGTAAAACCACAACAATATTGACTAAACATGATACCAAAAAATTTTTAATCTTCCTATAACAAATTATGAATAAAAATTTAGTTGCATTGTAAAAGAACCTACTAATACACTTTGCATATTTATATCGGCATTATACATGTCTCTTTCATGTCAGAGATGTTAAAGAGAAAAAAGCAATAATGAGGTTTGACATGTGAATGGAGAAGACTAAAGAAGTCGTCACATCTAATTTCAGTCTCTACAGGTTTACCAACTATGGCAGACCACTTTCTCAGGCTTTGAATTTTATTTCAAACTTACAGGAAAATCCGGTGTGATCTGTATTAACAGGAAAAGGTTGTGGGTAACGATTAGGCATTGATGAATGTGTTTTATTAGAACACATATTTTTTATTAATTATTAGAATAATAACTTTCTTTGTTGTAAGAGACTTCCTTTGCTTATGCTTCAATGTCATCGGCGTATACAGCTGACAGTTTAATATTAAGTGTAAAGAATCTGGGAAAGAACGTAAAAATAATAAAGTATCGTGTACAGGCTTTAGATGCTACAAAGATATGAAGTAATACATTTTCGATGTATGTAACTCATCTTTGTAATCATCTAAACTCATCTAATTGAAATAACATGTTTTATGCATATTCTCAGAATAAATCATTGATAGGAAGTTAAAACATATTTTTTATATTTATTACACAGCATACAAAACAAACTTTAACAGAAACAACAAATATTAAGAACAGCATATTATTTATTGGTCACTGGGCTAATCAGGCCACTTCTATTTTCAGTTTTGTCACCATCCAGTTTCTGCCGTAACGATTGTTGTCAGTGGTTGGATAGACTTACATAAATCACGTCAAGGGCTGGAGAGATGTTTTTCTGTCTGCCTGTTTACACTACTACAAAAAACTGAAATATAGACTTGATGTTGAACATGAAGCCAAATTTCAACGTAAGGAAAAATTAAGTTCTATAATAGTACATGTCACTGCATGGGATTGAACTGAGCGATAGTGAATACGTTTACATTGGTTCACAGCTCACACTGTTCGAAATATTTGTAAAATATACTACAAGAAATTCGTATTGTCAAGTGCAGTAAGCACATTTAATAGATAACCATGGTATTAACGATAAAATAGTATAATAAATACATTAATTTGTAATCAATTTTAATACAATCATAAATAATTCCAACGTATGAACTATATGTAAACTAACTGTCCCAATACATAAAACACCATTGTATAGGGTGTTTTATCACTTATTGCTGGTATTAAACTAAACATAATTAAAAAACTAAGTATATCACGTTGTAAAATATTTGAATAAAGTATTCGTATTTGGATTTTAAATGTTTCATGAAACTTCATTTCTACGAGAACTTAACTTATTTCAGATAAAAAATTAACCGTTCATGAATGATCCAAGAGGAACTACATGACTCCGAGTACATTGTATTTCTAATGGCAAAGATCAAAGGGCTTTTAAAGGCTGAATAATGGTATGACCCCACTGTTTCCAAGGTTTTGTACCAAACGCTATAAAGTGTAAGAATTATATTCATCGGTTGTATACTGAACTATACTATAAAAGAGATATTATATAAATTCTTCTATCGCAATATTATGCATTCCACTTAAATCCTAGGATGTTTAATTCCTAGGATGTTCAATATATATTCTTTTCTATTACGCTTATCTGAGGTTTACGTGTACGCGTCACGCGTTTCCATGATAAACTGCCTTGTTCTTTTTTTTCTTAGATTAAAAACAAAACAAAAATAACATCTAATAGATGGTTTATTACTTAATTGTACTTTAATTTACTAATGATTAGGGCCGTTAGCGAATGCTATTACTACACATGATACTTTAAACAGATTGCGATAAGTCATAATTTGAGATGATATAATCATTTATGAGCTTCCTTTGTTTTAAGGCTTCGTAATGAATTCATTACTACGAGTAGCGTATGATAATAAAACAGGGAAAAGGATTCCCGCACAATGTGCCTTTGTTACCTGATACGCTGACTAATAAGTAATAAACTGACCAATACCTCAATTCTACTTTTAAATAATATATTTATTAGTGAGTCTCTATACTTTCCAGAATTTGCGAGGCATTTATTACTATTGCACAATGATCTATCGATGTACAGGATTTTCGAAAATTTTTCCTATTGGGACACTCACCTAAATTACGTTATGTAATATAAAAAGTAAGCTAAACTTATAGATATAATAAGATACTTGAATATGGAAGTAAGTTTAATATCTCATTGCTACCATCTATGTAAAAACTATATCGTACTTTATATTACTGTATTAATCTTGCTAAACAACTGATATTAATTCATGAAAATACAAAATACCAGAATACATTGGGCTAATTAACACGATTAGCTAAAAATTAATATACTACCAATTTATAAATTAAATGTAAAATTATATTTATAAGTATTTTAAAATAAAAGTAAGCTTAAGTTTTTTAAACATTACAAATATCAAATTTAGTACAAATCTGTCCAGTAAGTTTTGCGTGATTTAGTGTCAAACGTTAAAAAATGTTTAAAAAGTATATATTAATAATATATATTTTAATATGATTAATAAATTTATTTTTTATTATACTGTTTTATATGTGTAAAAGTAGCCTATTTTAGAATACCTATCAATAGTATAAAATGTCATTTCGAATAGTCTTTTGTGTCCTTAAAATATATGTAATCAGATAAGAATCGTTTAGTTTAGTGTTAGTATTAGGCGTGACGTCACCAATATAAGGAAACAGTTGAGACATGGCAACAGTTTACATAAAATATTATTTTATATCCATGGAAACCACTTAACATTTCTAATTTAATTGTTTTAAATTATTCAAAAGTTTTATGTGGCTGTATTTTCGAATGTCGTTTTACCCACAGCTAGACAAGGAAGTATCACCAGGAACACAATGTGAAGGCTAGAAGCTGGGCCAGGACTTACATGGGTGAGCTACATTAATTCTTTATATTTCATAGTTTATTCACTCACTATGTCTCTACCCAAAGCAGTTTACTTCCTAGTTTTCCTACTTCCTAGCACTGAATCAATACATGGGTATTGCTAACAGAAATACAAAATAAATATATTTAATACAATTCAATAGTACGTTTTGTGTAGAAGGTACTAATTTGTGATTTGTTCTATTTTCAATCTTCTCTGTATCCAAAACGTACTGTGAGAATTGGTGTAGAACAATATTTCCCCTATTCGCCGATAAAAATTTTACAACTGCTCTTGTGTATAAATATTTCTTTATAAGATTCATTTTTAAGTGTCTTACAGCAATCTATCTGGCATTTTAGTAGGTTTTATGCACAATGAGTTGCAATTAGTTTATAGTAATCGTTTTAAATAAAAAACTATAACAATTTTATGTTTAATTATTATAATTTATAAATATTTGAGACTATTTTAGAATTATTAGAAGTTTCGACGTAGGTCAGTACGAGAATGTCTTTGAATTTGGCTAAATTGACATTACGCTTACCCTCGTCGTACTTCTCGTTTAATGCATCATAATAACTAATATATTATTTTTTCAAAAGAGATTTACAAGTTTAAAATTTTATACAAATTTATACAATATCAAAATTATATCCATCTTACTTCCTCCAAATAACCTTACTAACGTCAACACATTGTTTTGACTGACTCCGCAGTTCTAGTCCTTGTAAAAGGCCACTACTCTCTAGGCATCAGAAAGTAAATGTTTTCTAACTGATAAGGGGATAGAGTTTTTTAAGTATTAGTATTGTTTAACTAATAATAGCTGTTTGAGTCTTCCTTGTACAAATTTATGAATAAAGAGGACCTATAAAGGTATAAAGGTAACTCAAGTTAAAAAGCACAAGAAATAAAAACGGATATTTGCGTAATAAATGGTCATGGTATTATAAGTGGGTGAGTATGTAAGTAGTTTGGATGGTTTTATTACAATTGGTAGTAACTAAACTTAAGTAGAAGTGTTTCCAACATTTTAAGTGAAAGTTCAATATGTGGAGAAAATACCTTGTCGTAGTTATCCTGAAAATAGGAAATAGTTGAATATTAATTTTTTCCATTCTTTTTCAAACTGCTTTTGCTTTCTGACTAAACAGTAGCCCCTTCTTTGGAATATACCTCAACACAATTGCCGATTATATTATATTATAGTTTTAAAAACAACTTCTTAGATTAAATTGCGACCATTACATTTGTAACTTACACTATTATTAATAAGTTTAATCCTAAAAATGCTATATTTAAGAATAATGCCAGGTTCTAGTTGGTATAAAACATAACTAAAATTGTTTATGTCGCTATAATTTTTATCACACATTCACAGGAAAGCCAATATTGCATTCAACACTAATAATGTAGCACATACATCTGAAAATGGGAACAAATTTTATTAAAATATTTACAGTTAAGTTTTATTTGCCCGTTTGTGCAACTAAAATATATGTGTTGGGACAATCAGACAACAAGCGTTTAGTGTCAATAGTTGTCGTGGCGTCAGCAATATAAGGGACAGGTTAAACGTAAGCAGGAGTTTGCGTATAATGTTATTTTATATCTATGGAAACAAAATGGTATTTATAATTTAATATTTTTAATAATTCTGAAGTGTTACGTTGCTGCATTTTTCAAACTTCACTCAATTCACAGTTGGTTACGGAAGTAGCACCAGGAACACGATGTGCTGGCCAAAAGAAGAACAAGGACAAGGATCTTACAAGGAAAAGTTACTTCAATTCAATATAAATCATAGTTTTACTCACTATTTCTCATTACACAAAGCAGTTTACATTCTAGTTTTAGCCGTTATTTAAGGTACTAAAAATCAGAATAGTTTATATGCGTGCTAACAGAAGTACAAATTAAATATAGTTAATATACTGCATTCTTATGTTTTGCGTAAAAGATACTAATTTGTGTTTAGTGCTATGTATAATCCTCTTAGTACCCAAAGAGTACAAGGAGAATCAGTTTACAATATTTTATGCAGAATGGACACCAATAGATATTGGAAGTTTTCGCGTAGTTATATGAAAAATATGTATATATTGTTATGAGAAGCATTTTCTAATTTGTGTTTTAGAACAATCTTTCTAGAATTTTTATTAAGCAAGACATTTATAATGAGTTGAAATTAGCCATTATTTTTTATTTAAGATATAAAAACGATAATTATTTTTGGTATAATTGATATATTTCAAAAACTAAAAACAGTACCAAACAATTGAGACCTAAATTTGTTCTAGAAGATTTAACTCATTCTATTAGTTACAGAAATCCACGCCAGAGCTCTCTTTCACAATACAAGAGATAATGATGGGCAAATTTAACTTGTACACTATTAGGAATGCTTAATTGGATTCTAATAATACATTTAAATACTAAAATTCCTCTTTGTAAATGATAACAATGAAATTTCTGTTTTATCACACAAAAAATAAGGCATTGTGGAAAATAATGTGTCAGCTAAACTTCTAAATCGAGAGGGCACCCTGCCGGAGTGAACTATTGCCTGAATAACCAAAGCACACATCTTGTTTAGCAATTTGTGTTATACAAAAGCATAAGGACATATTTAAATCCAAACTTCAGAGCTCCCAGTGGCACACACAATCCGCTCCCGAACCCAAAAAGTGCACATGAGCAAGCCTCGTATTAAGGTGATGCTGATAGTCTTCTTTGACGTACGAGGAATCGTCCATTTTGAGTTTTGTACCGTAAGGAAAAACTGTCGACGCAGTCTTTTATCTGGAGGCACACGAAAGTGAAACGCCGGGTCGTCCGCATCAGGCCTGATATTAAAGTCATCTTCAAACTCTAACTCGAAAATGACCCCAGCCACACGGCCTTCGTCGTTACCCACTACTCTACCCAGAACAAGACCCCCGTGGGTAGCTCCGTGTGGTATTTTTTGTTCCACCGACTGCAGAGAGAGCTGAAGGGAAATCTCTGGGATCCAGTGGGGAACATCCAAGCTGAAGTTTTAAGGTTCCTGAGATTCATTCTAGTCGAGAATTCCCAAGAACACGTTCTAGATATGGTAGAATTGTCTATACAAGTGTATTGATGAAATAGGAGCCAATTTTGAAGTATGATGACAATTTGTACCAATCGGATGAATAAATAAGTTTTTCCACAAAAATTCATTTTCATAACGCACCATGTGTCCTTATGTGAATTCAGGTGCATAACTGAGTGCACTACGATGTTGACTGACAAGATCGAAAAGCACAATGGAGCACCTAGTCTTTCATAACGTAGATATAATGGAAAGGGCTGATTCAAGGTGAATGTTGAGTTTAGTTCCAGTTCACCTTCCTCTTAATGAACTACCTAAAATCTGATGCTGTTGCAGACTTCTTAAATCTGTCTCGTGTTCGTCTGAAGGGATCTAAAAATAGTCGTCGATAATTTGTAAAAAAGTTCGAAATGAGCTCCAAAAATCGATTCGTCATCAGAGACACTCAAACGACAAAAATATTGCAATATATGTTAAGAGATATTCTCGTTGTCTCATCAGTTGCAAAATGTAGTGTAAAAATCCCAAAGCTTGGTTGAGCAACCGAGTGTTCTACACATAACACAGGTATGGTGGGAAGATCTGATTCAATGTTCATGTAAAATTTAGCTGCAGTTTAACTCCCCCCCCCTGAAACTAGAGACCTGAAATCTGGAGACATGTTCGTCTAAAGGGGTCGAAAAACAGTCGGCTACGATAACGAAAAAGGTTAAAACGAAACCTCCGCATCGTTTCGACACTTAAAATTCACAGCCTTCCTTACTGAATCATCCATCCTCACCATAGCTGGGTTATGTGTGGGAGAATTAGTTGCAACTAAGATTTTGTTGTGTGGAAGACTTTTTATTTAAGTTGCTGCACGTAAGAGGAAGGTGAACTGGTGCTATACTCAAGAATTAGTTAGTATTAATTAGTCCTTCCCAACAAAGCTGCTCTACTGTGTTTGATATTAGTGCATGGCAATCGATTGGAGTTACTGAGCGTTACCGAATATTATTGGTTCTTATTGATAACCATGACATATACAATAAAATAGGTGAATTATTAAACATCTCAACAAGCTGTGTACTATCATGTGAGGTTTTATAGATAACTTATTCATGTGTAAAAAGAAATAATAATATATTCAGGTAAATGTTAAACGTTAATGGCAATATATGAATGCATTGCAAACTTACGTTGTAGTACCCTAGCTTACTTATCAGAAATTGTATTAGAGTACTGCTATAAAACCTTGCATGACGTTTCTACATAGACAAAAATGAATTATGTGATGGTGCTCACCTATTTTTGCTATATGGTGCTCACGGATAACTCTGAGCTGCATCAGAGTTATCCGTGAATTCATCCAAAGCAATTGAAAAACATTCAAACTTTTCACAGGCTAACATTAATTAATTGATTGTAGACGTCTTTGCCGATATCTTCGGTTCGGCGAGTCATGGTGTTACGAGACAGACTAATAGAGCCAACCAATGAAAGTATGTCATGACAAAGCTCCTTAACAGCTTTCAAAATACAACTTTTGACTATTTCACCATCACTAAAAGGTTTACCTTCCTTAGCTAAAATGTGAGCAATTTTGTAGCTTGCTCTTACAACAGACTCATTTTCATCATTACGTTTAGTAAATATATTTCTCTGTGATGACAAAGATGCTTTCATAGCATCTACTTTTTCTATTCTAAGTTTACCTGAAAGCTGAGCATATTTACTTTGTCCGTGCTTCGTGTCAAAATGCCTTCTGATGTTGTACTCCGTTAATACCGCTATTGATTCGTTACAAATAAGGCACATGCCACTGTTTCTGTTATTCACAACAAAATATTGCTCACTCCACTTCTCATTAAAAATACGACACTCATTGTCAATCTTCCTCTTTTTGGTACTACACATTGCGATATGATGTTTTTAAATAATTCGCACTATTATTAAAATTCAACTGCTGCAGTATTCAACACGTAAAGACTGATACCACAAACACTCTTGTCTGCATAGAGACACATGGGCAGTAGCACTAGCACTAGGATTGCAGGGGTGGGGTGGGGAGGTAGTGGAAATAAACAATTTATCACGTGGCGAGTGGTGACCTTGAGTTGGGTAGGGGTTACGTCGCCGCACCGCGCGCTGTGCCGTGCTTTACGCGCGCTCTATTCGCCAGCCGGCAGCCACCCCCGTAGTCAGTGAAATCTGTCTGCAAATACTTTACTTCTTTTAACACTCATACTCCACGAAATGAATACGGCTCTTTCTACGGGGAGGCGGAACAAAAAAAATTTTTTTTTTTTCAAACTTTTTTTATTATAATTTATTAAAATATACATTTTTCCGAGTCCATTGATATATAATACACCTGGGTTATCCAAATATTTCATTACAAAATAAATCCTTGATCTTTTGTTGCAGGGTCAGTTTTTACTAGAATATTTTCGCTTGCATACATACGTATACCTACCCATCATTTCTGTTGCTATTTAATTTTGCTTCATTTGGCAACACTGAATATAGAAAACTGCTTACTGTCTTCTGTTGCTAGGGAATAAATATTGTAAACATAACCTGTTTGTTTGTTATTGTTTATGGACGTTATTAGTTTCTGTGAAAGTTTTTACTAACGTTTGTGATTCTTACAGTTTCGTTTATTGGTTGTATTATTTATTCATAATGCCTAGACCTACTTATAAAACAACTAAAAGCAGGAAATGAGTTGGTGGACGTGGAAAAAAGAAGGTAGTACAAGGTGTACCTGTACATTCATCTGCTAGTGTTTCTGAGAAATTTCCCGTTTCAGATTTCAATCACTGACGCATGGTGTAGTGTAGTATATGTGTGTAAAATGGTAAAATGATTCATACACAAAGATTACTTTCCGATGGTTTTCCTTGCAGCAATGAAACTGAACAATTCGCACTGGGCAAACTGCTTTAACCGTATTAGTTCATTTTAGCTTCTTTCCATATGTTTTGTACGTCTCTCTGTCTGTATATATATCCGTCCAGCTTTAACTATAACTATATGTCTCTCTGTCCACGCCTAAAAAACGAAGTGACGTACAGACAAACTTTGCATTAAGCTTCACTATTATGTAAAAAAAAATAATAATAACACCCACTGATAGAGCTGATCGCCTCACGTTCCAAGATTTTAGGATCTTAGCTAGAGATACTATACATTCAAAATAAGTGTGTAACCGCACTTATTGTCAGTATAATCGACCTTCAATTTTTTATTCACCTCTTTATTCTGTATGTTAAGACCTTCGCACAGGCCTGTGGCCCATGGGAATAGGAGTAACAATCCTTAAGAGGGAATCAGCCTTTCTTGTAATGACAAAGTTTCAATGCATGGCATAAGTTATTACAGTATAAAGATCCAGAGTAAAACATGTTGGCTACCAGAAGTTAAGAGCTTAGTGCGTTGTACTTGCTATGGCACTGCGCCGCACGGCCTGGTAGCAAAAGCGTTAAAGTTTAATTTAATGTTTTTTTTTATAAAACTGTAGTCCTTGAAATGCCTTTTTATAGTTTAATAGAGGATTATAAACTTTAACATAGCTTTTATAATTGACAATTCAGTTGAAGTTACAGTGGCCAAGTAAAATATTATAAACATTTGAAATATCTCACAAACTTTTCAAAAACACCATACCTCGTTAACATTGTCCATAAAATCAACAGAGAATATTAATTTATGGATATTTCAATAACAATATAAATAGTCAAACAAGTAAAATATCATCAAATGTAACACTACTCATTCGTTATACGATGTATTATTTAATTTATTACGTATCTCATTTGTTTGAATCAAACAATCCAATATCAAAGAACACATTTCGGCAAATGTACACGAGATTCAGTCGGCGTGCTTCGTAAATAATAGAACGTCCATAACTGATAGTACTGTTCAGTATATTTACGTAATAAAAACTATTAAAACGACACTACTAATTATTCCCAAATCCCGTCTTCATCATTTTTTGAAGTAAATGATAAGACCTTTCTACATCTTCGGGGGTTTTCAGTGTGAGAATCAAATTTGTTTCTAGAATGTATTAGTATTAAAAGTTGTATATTTTAAAATAAATTTATCCTTATTTTTTATATTTTAATATTTATTTGACTTTTTGGTAGAGTGATATGCTGTAATAAGTGTGAAAAAAGTAATCGAAAATGTTAAGTTCAAAAAACAGAAATGGAATGGATTTCAAATGCAATCCTTACTTTCTTACCATGTAGTTTTTGTAGAAAAAACTATAAATGATATGTTACACTTTGTTAATTTCTATGTACTTTGAAATACCAACCGTAATCCAACTTTCAAGTTTATACTTCAAATCATAATCTCCAATTTTTATATTAATTTAACTTGCAATGATAGAAGCCATTCAGGCCAAAAATACGAATGTATTACATTGCATGATATCTCAGGGAAAATTACATGTTTAGATGTTAAATACTGTTTAAAACCATATTTTTACATAGAAACGCTTCATTGTCAATCTATGAGTTAAGACTAAGCGCCATTGATCTCTCAGTAGGCTGTCTCAAAAGTGTCTTTTCTTTATGGCTGCTTAAATACATGATTTTTCGGGGTAGTCCTACTGAGTATGGTGTAATTCAAGTTCACGCTACTAGGTGTCCTACATTATTTGTGTATGCATTATTGACATTTAAACACTGCATATTCATGATATGTATGACTTTTTGAAAATTTTAATATTATAAAAGGTATACCTTGACTGGACGTTAAAAATAAATCTCTTTTTCCTCATGGCAATTAAAAAGTGGATGGAACAGAATGTTTTATCACTTAACATTAAGGAAAATAAACTCACGCATATTTCCGTTATATAAAATACTTAAACGATTTAAATATTCATATTCGTAATAATCATTATTACAATGACTATGCCTGTAATAAAATTGAGAGGATGTCGTCATACAAATACTTGGGTTTGATTTCCGAATGAAATGGATAGATCATATTATTTTTAAAAAACTTAAGCATAATGGAATTGTGAGTATTAAAAAAACCTATTATGTTAATGCGCAATGCCGTTTTTCATAATGAAATTCTAGCTTGGGTGGGGTAGTCGCTATATACTTACATTTTAAAAGTGTAGCTATTGTTTTAAATATAGTATGAGGCTGGGATTCCGAAGGGTAGAATCCAACCCTCTGATTTATTGTTTTAAAAACTTGAATTTGAGTGATGGAAAAAATTATTAAAGTAAATTATTATAAAAATTATTGATTCATATTTACAAACATTTTGGCAATTTATTCTATAATCCCACATTCTCACAACGGAAGATATGCCAATAAAGTCGGAATTAAAACTTTTCAACAACACAGATCAATGGTTGCAACAAATAAATTTAATCTAGGACATATTTTATATTGTAATTAATTTACTGATTTTAGAAATTTTAAAGGTAATTAACTCTCTCTCTCTTAAAGATTTTAAGAAAGAAGACAAGAAGTAGTTGATACTTAACAGCAATAAGGAGGCCGAGTCACTTATCTCTGTTGACTACAGAGGACATAGGCTGACTGAAAGGCAGGGCCGATTGCAGTATTGGCGGCCCCTGGAAACAAATAATCAGCCGGGCCACCTGCCAGTGTGGCAGGACTGCCTGGGCCCCGGTAAAACTCTCCGAAAACCCCAGCCTGAGTACGGTCCTATTGACGGGACAGAACCCTATACTCTCCATAATTGACATAGAAAATACATTTTCATTAAGGTTTTGTCCTTTTTTGTATTTACTTTTAAATAGTTTTTCTAAAATATTAATAATCAACAGAATTACTTAAATCATATACATAATTTATTCTACTTTACTTTACTTAGAAGCCATTTAAGTCCATGCAGGCTCTTTTCCCTCTAAGTATCTGATTAGATAGAAAATTAAAGCTGATGATGAATGCTATATTAAATTGAATTTATTTTTAATATCTCTCTTTATTTTTATGTATGGTTTTATTCTTTAATTCTTTTATTCTTGATATAGTATTATTATTATTATTTATTAAATTGTTTCTTGCTAACTATAAGAATTATTACATCGTGAGTTGTTATTTTTCTTTATTAGTATAAGATGTTAACTGCTCTTTGTCAATTATATATTTTGTGGAAATATAAACTATTTTTTTATTTGACTTCCGAGTAGGGTATTACGTTTTTCAGGCTATTTCTCACCGCAACCGTTAGTTGTAAGATTTATAATAGGTTTCCAGGTTCTTTGTTTATAATCCTGTGCCAAATTGCTTACTCATAGGATCTGTCACCAAACAACTACTAACTGTACTTCTATATTATTATGATAATTACTGACGAAAAAATCGATCCGATATGTTCCCCAAACTGTACCAAATTATACACTTACAGATTGTCACGCTTTACAACTTCCTGTACTGCTATATCTCTATGATGATGACTGACGAAAAATTCGATCCGATATATTCCCCAAACTGTACCACATTATACACTTACAGATTGTCTTGCTTCACAACTATCTGCACTACTTCATCTCTATGATGGTTGCTGACGAAAAATTCGATCACTTATATTCCCTTAACTGTACCAAATTCCTTACTTACATATTGTCTCGCCCCACAATTACCTGCACTGCTATATCTCTATGAAGGTTGCTAACGAAAAAGTCGATCCGCTATATCCCCACAGCCATAGTGGAGTCTAATAAGAAAGTGAGTGATTGAACTCTACGACACGAGAGAGCTCTGGTGTAGGATTTAGTCACTATTTCATAAAATTAAAATTTATAAAATATATTTCTTTTCAAAACTACTCTATACTCCTTTTTTTTAAATATTTAATTAAAGCAATGTTACACGATACAGTCGATCACCGATATTATTATTCAGCTAGCATACACTAATTTTACTTAAATTTCAATATTTATTCCAAGATAATACGTCAGAAAGAAGGCGGTTTGAAGGTTGCTAACGAAAAAGTCGATCCGCTATATCCCCACAGCCATAGTGGAGTCTAATAAGAAAGTGAGTGATTGAACTCTACGACACGAGAGAGCTCTGGTGTAGGATTTAGTCACTATTTCATAAAATTAAAATTTATAAAATATATTTCTTTTCAAAACTACTCTATACTCCTTTTTTTAAATATTTAATTAAAGCAATGTTACACGATACAGTCGATCACCGATATTATTATTCAGCTAGCATACACTAATTTTACTTAAATTTCAATATTTATTCCAAGATAATACGTCAGAAAGAAGGCGGTTTGATGTAAGTAAGAAAATACTTCTCTTATATAAGTATTATTTTGTCATCAAATATGTAAAAACAGATTCAATTTCACCACGTTTCACGTTTGTATTTTATCTTATATTACAATACAATTCTCCCTGTATTTTTTGGGTACAGAGCGGATTATAAATAGCCTAAAATACAACATTTGCAGTTTTTAAACAAAGCTATGACAACCTTAATACATCTATAAATCAAATCAACGTAATAATTAAAACGTATTTCAATGTCGTTATTTAGTAATAGTGTTGTGACTAACTGTTCCGTTGTCCTGTCTCTAAAACTAGGATTTATAAACTGCTTTTTTAGTGAGAGACCGAGGAGCAAGTGCTATGATTTCTAAGAAAATATAAGTAACTGATCTGTAAGTTCTGGTCATGGTCCTGGCCACAATGGATCCTGAAGGAGTTTACCGGCTGTACTCGAAATTGAACAACTTTCATAATAAACTGATATATAGAAAAATTACTGAACAAAATGTATCTTGTCGTTTCTATGGATATACATAATTTTATATATTGTACTGTTGAATAAGTTGCAAGTTTTTTCCTTATTTTCTTTAATCTTTAATTAATTTTGAAGGCACGTTTTTTTCTCATGCCATGTATCTTACTGAAATGCAACAAAATTCCCCCTAATGTGATTATATAGTCGTACATTCTATAGTTACAAATATTTAAAACATATTTATAAACATTTTCTTTCAAGACTCAATACAGTAACTTCAATAAAGTTACACCTGTAAAACATACATAGTTTGTACAAAATATATTATACAATTTTAGTCTGCAATGTAGTGTACTTTTAAATGTACCCCAAGAATTATGTCTAATAATACTTCACGAATTTTTCAATAATAATGTTATATAAACATTTGTAACAGATTGTTCCAAATTTTATTCAGAGGGATTATATTACAGTTCTGAAACAAATACAATAATTATAAAGCCTATATCATTTAGGTTAAATTTGGAAATTGAAAACAACTTGACGTTTATATAATAAAAATATGAAATATATTTAGTTTTTACGTTCATGCGAATGTTATGGCGTTAATATTCTTATAGTTTGGAACCGGTGTAATCTACCGCTCGAGCTGCTAAGTATTTATAATTTTTACTTTGTTGAATATTCAAAATCTTTCAGCTGCTGTTGTGGCCAAATCTTATATAGTATGGGTTAGCTAATTTTTAATGTATTAATATGGGAAAACCTTCTGCCTCAAATTCTTTGTATTTTAATGGGAAATTGTAATTTGCCTAAATGCCTCGTTTAAGAAGATATACAGGCATACTTAAGTTGGCCTGAGAAGCATATTTCAATAAAACACGTCTATTTCCGACCTTTATAATTAATCTATGACCTTGACCAAACCTTTTTTCCAGAAGTGCCTTACCATTCAATAGACCAGTGAAGGAAACGATTTCAATGTGTACGCCAAGGTTATTTAAAACCTATTCTAGATGGGAGATACAAAACTAGTAGTTTATTAAAAATTATTTTGACATCGATTGGAAAATAGAATAAAGCCAAAAAAGAGAGACTCAAAAATATTGAGTAATCGTCAAAATGAGAAGAAACAACGGGACGTATTTGCAATACAAGCATACAACTACATACTACAAAATAGTGCTTGAAACGCAAGAATCCAACGCTTAAAAAGTAATTAGGAAAGAAATTTACTCATCATAAATAATGTAGTATCAAACTGTTGAAAAGATAGAAAGCTCTATTGCTGAAGGATTTTAAAATAGTTTTTCTATTGTATGGATACTTCGTAGAAAGATATGGACAAAAGAAATTATACTGGATTATGCATAATAATCCTGTTATTTAGCCAGTTCCCTTTCCTGTGCTGACCATTTAAAATAATGAGAATTAATGTTGTTCCGTCTTTAATCGAGTTTCCCATTTAAACTGAAATTATTGTTACTTCCTAGCTTCATAAAAATTTTGCAACGTGTTTATGAGAGGTTAACACGCATACTATGTACCTTATGGACTAAACTATTATGAGACAACGAACAATCTGAGATAAGATGATAGTAGCTAAACAATACATGTCACATAGTAATAATAATAACCCAAAAATTATATTCATCAATAATATAACGCGCATATTCCATTGTGTTCCATACGTGTTGTTAAATAAACAACAAGAAATCAACCATTCTGAAATAGGTTGAGGAAGAAGAGTTAAAAAAATTATTTAAGACGTTAGGAAAGATACATTTAAAATATTTCATACTTCCGTGGTTTGATTGAAAAAGCTATCACTAGTGGATTAAAAATTACCGAATTGAAAATGTTTATACGAATATGAAAAATATAACAAATCCGAGGCCGTAGGTAATATAGCGTTTGATTAATTTGTTTAAAAAATACAGTTTCAACTCTATTGCTTCTAAAATATACTATTTGTAAATAAATATGTTTCAAAATATGCACATACACTAATTACAATATGTAAAAAACCTTGATATACTGAACGTGGCAGGCAAGAAATATAAAAAATAAAATTTTACTTTACATTATTTATTAAATTTTTCTATAACTAAGAATACTTATTACTTTATAATTTAGTTGCATACTTTTTAAACGATACCTCAGACATGTTTTAAAATTAATACAAGAAATTATATTTAATTGTAATACAAAGGTCACAAAGATCAAACTACCTTGATATGTTTATAAAATAACTATTTTTTAATTTAATTCTGATGTTAAAACAAACTGAGGTAAATTTCATAATCAGGATATCTAAAAACTATCGAGCTTAACCCAATTACTAAAATTTCTTTAATAAAACATCACTATTCCTATTATTTTTTTACACAGCAAAAGCATTAATTTACATATGTTACACATTCATGTAAATTAATGCTATTCCAACATCTTTGTGGATTTGTAGTTAATTGAAGATACTCTTTTGTATTAAGCAACTGTAAAATTTATGATAATTATCATGTTTTATGCTATGTTTTGTAGCTAAGATCAAACCACAAAAAATTTGGTACGCACTGTTTGAAAAATGTCCTGCGTTCTCCAATTGTTGTTCAAAATCCCGAGCTTTAGCGACTTTTATTTCCTTGTGATAATTTTGTTAAAATGTTCTAGAACATTTTTTAAGTTTTGGTTATTTGATTTGAAATAAATTGAATGGTAAAACTTTAGCCTTTCTCTCAAGTAGAGAATACCCTGAGTAATCCAGGTATTACTCATCTTATGAGACAGCTCCTTTATCATTGTATATGGGCAAGTGATATTTACGTAATAATTAAGGCAGTAATTGAACGCAGTGAATGCTTCCTCTACGTGTTCAAAAGCATTCACAAATGACCAAGATTCTCTTTGGATGAATCTGTTGAGAATTTTAAAGTTTTCATTTTTTTAATCTCGTATTTAGGATTGAATTGTTTGATTACGGTCTCCTATGCGAAAGGAGACTACGAAAGGTCATAGAAAATAAGGCAAGTTTCTTGGAAAAACTAGATCTTAGGAAGACAAGTTATTGTTAGGTTCTCTACCATACATGCTTAAAACTGTTATTACTTTCATTGCAATGAGAAATAAAATTTCCTTTAATATGAGGGAGATTTAACGTAAGTTTTGAGTGTTTGTGTGAAGCAATAGTGAACAACACCGAGACGTTTTAGTAGCCTTCAGCTATATAAAAAAATTTAAAAGGTCTTAAATATATTATATTAGACCATTGTTGAATTTCTTATCTACAAATAGTAAATACTCTTTGATCTGAATAATTAAAATTCGTTAAGTGCAAAAATATTGAACTAATTGCACAAAAAGTAAAATTCTGCACCGAGAGTTCTTGGCTTTACTGATACTTTTATTTAAATTCTAAATATACTAACGAAGAACCTTTTCCTAGGAATGATTGTAATTCACACTAGGTTAAGATTATTCTAACTCTAGCCCTGGACTGGATAAGCTGGAATAGTAACTACTATGGTAGAGGATGTCTCCTTCAGAATATAGTAATTATTCCTTCAGCATGTGCCCAATAGATATCCAAGTACATCTTTGCATTGATATGTCATAATTAATATTGGTATGTTGCATTAATTTTGGTATATTATGTAAAATTCTTTTTACGAAACGGAAATTATAATTTAGTTCAAGCGAAATGTTTTAAATGTTTTTAAATGGCAATGAATTTCAGTACGGCATTGACAACTATAATACTTATATTGTACGATTTTTGTATCGAGTAGTGTAGGAAAGTACCAAAAAAAATTTCTTAAACTATTGTTTGCTTCATGAACGGTTTAAAAGTATAGAAATTATTACATTTAAGCATTTATACATATTTCAGTTGGGCTTTATAAGTATTAGTCATTTACTGTACACTACTTTGAACTCAATGTTTTTATTTATGTTTCTACCGAATGCCAGGATGATAGCCGTGAGACATAATAAAAAATTGGTTTTCTTACGTTTCTATTAACTGTGTAAATCAGATTAAAATGCATAAGGCTGTTCAATATCTTTTAAAATATTAAGTTGATTATATATGCTCTCTTTAAGTACAAGGAGAATTAAAAACCGCCTAAAGGTAAAATTTAACCGAAAATCGTCTAGAGCTTTTACGGAGAACGTACTTGTGGGTTTTGTTTTGTATATTAATCATCACTATACAAGATATAAAAGTATTTAAAATATCAAAAACATAAATTTTAGTTTAATTTTAATCACGTTAATATTTTCGTAATATATTGTTATATGTTATTGTTTATTTATAGCCAATATTATACGCACTTGTCTAGTGATTTATGATGTGATAAATTGTCGACACAAACTGCGTACTTTGATGGCATGAGAAAAAGGGAGCAGAAACTATGATCTGTAAACAACAAAAATAACTCACTGTAGGTCCTGGCCCTGGTCCTCTCTCTGATCCTCACATCGTGTTCCTTGTGGCGGATCTCTGGGGTGCTGCGATTAGATTTAAATTTAAATGTATTACTGAACAGTTCAAAACATTGAAATTTCCCGAACTTTTCTATCGTTGTTTCTATGGTTATAAGTAATTTAAATGTGTACTGCTGTAGGGGACATACGTGCTGGGTTCTATTATAAACAGTGTCAATATGTCTTCCAAAAGGGACGTTCCTATATATACAAAACAACACGATTTCTTTGTATTTATTTTCTACTCTAGTGTCCAATCATTTACAAGTAGAAGCTAACAGTCTTGAATTTCGTAAAAGTGATGACATTTTTCATCCTAAAATGAAATTGATCTTTAGCCAAGACTAGCTTTAGTCCAGTAATAAAAGAAGTAAAAAATGTGAGGCTTTATGTTTATACAAAATAATTTATTACAAACATTTAAATCCAGCCGTCAGACACGTAATTTGTAGTTATATCAGCCTATATATAGTTGTATCAGGATATGGAAAGACTAAAATTAGCCATTTTTAGCCAAGTGTTTGTACCGATAATGTCAAACATTCCAGTTTTTATATTTTCATAAAGAGTGACCTACGAATCTTTAAACCCGTAAAATAGGCTAGTACACCAATATTTTTGTTTTACTCTAACCTTAGTCATTAAACGTTCTCAACGTGGCCTAGTCTGACATGCTCAGGGTTTATATCAATTAATTAGTACTAAACACCTTGCAGCATCAAAGGGTTGTTAATTGGACAATTCTAATAACTTCTCGAACATTTTTTTGTACTGTAACTCACTTTAATTTAAATAAGGACTTAAAATCTGACAATTTGAACAGCTATTATTGTATTACTACATGTGCAAAAAAGAATTTTTTATAACTACGGAGTACCTTACATTTATTTAAAAAGAGCCTCTAAATCTAAAAATTAATTCAATTACCAAAGTTATATCTTGTGTCCTTTTATTGCACACTTTGTTATTCAAAAAATACATACTATAATATTTTAAAATTTTTATATCTAAAATATCTCGTACATATTTGGAATTAAGAATTGAATTTTATACATCTAAGCCTGTAATGCAGGGTGAAATACGGAAGGTAAATTAATAACTTCTGCGTCAGTTCTTTTAAACTGAGGTAAGAACCTTGCATTTTAATTACTAAACGATTTTGTAACTTGGAAAGATGATACGTCATTATTCTGGTAACGTAAGAAAAATAGTTTTCTGGAAAGTCACTTTTACCCAGGTTTTCTCTCGCATAGAGACTTAATCGTAAAAAAATGCTTTAATTTATGAGATATAATTATATCTAATATTTCCTCTTTGTTATGACATTATTCGGTAGAATATAATATAAAACAAACGCTTTTAAGACTATTGCAACTATTAGTTAGCAACCTTGACTTTGGATAAGCTTTGAGATAAAAATCATTGACGGAGGTATTTCATAATTTTATTTTAAAGTTAGAACGGCAAAATATCTGCGAAAGAGAATATACACCTATCTATATTCTGTTCAGTTGTTAGTGTTATGGTTTCAAGTTGCAGTCCTAAGTCACATTTAGTCTAATTTTATAATAGTAAAAACTATATTTGGAGGCTTTTGTGAATCTTCATTCCTGTATGTTTCGTCTGTGGACACTTGGATCTCTGTAGTCCGTTATTAGTCAAGATTTGTAAGTTCAAAGTTAAATTTAACTTAATGCAGTGCGATATTTAGAAAAATACGAGTTACATTTAGAAGGATCTTTCCCTCCACCCGTCTCTCTGTGTGTTAGGGCGCATCCTTCAAGGTCCTAAATGTTTGACATTTAATTTTTGTCCTTTAATTTTTGTCCTATACTTATTTGACCTGACTCTATGGAGTTTCTATTGTTGTCAACCTAAGGCGACAAAACATTCAGGCTTGTGGCTATAATTTCTGTTGTAATAAATAATCCCCAGCACAATCCATGTCACAATATGAGCATGTTCATTTCCTAGTACCTGAGTTTATATTTCACACTGGATGAGTGTATAGGGTTATAGCATCAGACTTAGAATTACTTTACTTTTTAAATATTTTCAGTACTAGCCACGGGATAATGTATTGGAAATAGACACTATACTCTATAGACTTTATTTGTTGTTGCTTGGTACCTTAAAATTTTAGGAGAGGAGATTATAGTCAGACACCTTAAATAAAAGAAATAAGCAACAATATTTTATAATATTCTTCACAGTTGTTACGTGTTATGTAATAGGTTTCGATGAGTTTTGATGCCAAATTTCAACTCTATAGCTCGATTCATTTTCGAAATATCTTGTTGTCAGATAAACTTAAAATAATACATGAAAGAAATGTTTACATCCACAGTGACCAATGAGATATCGTGTGAGCTTACTAAGTAGTAGGCTTCTATGACGCTCAGCATAATTACATGGTTGGAGAGCACCATCAGAAAATTCATTTTTGTCTATGTAGAAACCTCATACAATGTTTAATAGTAGTACTCTAATAACGTTTCTGGTAACCAAGCTAGGGTACTACAACGTAAGTGTGCAATGGATTCATATATTGCCATTAAATACCTGAATATATTATAATTTCTTTAATAAACTATGAATAAGTTTCATTAAAATCTCACATGATAGTACACAGCTTGTTAAGATGTTTAATAATAAAACGTGTTATTGTATTTAGTAAATTTAAGTTTTGAAAAAGGTATTTTTTCCAGAAAGTTTAAAAACAGCTGTAGTGATTCCTGTACATAATAGTGGCCTAATTACCGACTGTAATAACTACAGACCAATCTCTTCACTTTCCACCTTTGCTAAAGTGTTTGAAAAGTTAACGAAGAAAGAGCTAATTAAATTTCTAGTAAAAACTAATTTTTTCAGCAACAATCAATTTGGTTTTAGGGAAGGTTTAAATACTGAAGCAGCATTAAAAAGCTTCATGGATAATGTGCATACAGGAATAAATTCAGGGCAGAAAGTTAGTGGTTTATTTTTAGATATTAAAAAAGCGTTTGATACTGTAGATCACACAATTCTTTTAAAAAATTTATACGGATGTGGTATTCGGGGAAATATTTATTCTTGGTTTGTTAGCTATTTATCAAAGAGAAAACAATGTGTCAAAATTAATAATTCTTTTAGTGACTTCGGATTTATACAATGTGACGTACCTCAAGGGTAAGTTTTAGGCGCAGTACTTTTTATAATCTACATAAATGATCTTTGTGATTCAAATTTAAATGGAAATATTACATCTTTTGCAGACGATACAGCTTTCTCGTAAGTAAAAAATAATTGGGATGATATAGAGCAAGAGATCAGTTCTGACCTTAAAGCACTGCAGTGGTGGTTTTCAAAAAATAACATGTTATTAAGCCCAGAGAAAACTAAATACATCAATTTTAGTTTAAAAACAGATCAGCAAATTTTTAGTAATTCAATTTTTTATCGAGTGTCAATTGTTTGTGTAGTAACAATCAGTGCCAACAGAACTGTGCTGTAGTATCCCAGTGCGAAAATTTAAAATATTTAGGAGTCATGCTAGATAGAGAAATCAACTGGAAGACACACATTGAAATTTTAAAACGCAAACTAAACAATATTTTAAGATTTTTTTTATTTTTTACAATGCACCGAAGAAGTGTTAAGAATGCTGTACTTCTCTTTGGTCAATAGTAGGCTTGACTATGGAATATTTTGTTGGGGTGGAGCCTATGAAACAAATCTAAAGCCACTTCTAACTCAACAAAAGAAATTCATATGGTTTATTAAACGAAAACGAAGAATGGAGACACTTTTTCCTCTTTTTGTTGATTTAAATATTCTTCCCCTTAAATGTATGTTTGTTTATAAAGTTTTTAAAAATATTTTATGTCATAAGTGGCAATTTACCAGAATTAAAAAATAGTTACAAAAACAAATTAAGAAAGCAAGAACCAATACCAGTTCCAAAGCCTAACTTAGCATTTTTTTTTTAAATAGTTATTGTTTTTTGGGATATGAAATGTTTAGTATAATTTCTTCAATTATTAGTTGTGAGAATATAAAGTTATTTTCAAAAACATTAAAGAATTGGTTATTGGGTTTGGATAAATTTTCTTCTCTGCATAGATTCCTAGTTAATTAAAGAAGGTTCCAGTAAATTATTTTAGTTTGAATTTATTTAAGTGGATTTTCATTTGCTTTGTAACTGCAGCAGCACACTTTTAATCAATTTTTTTAGGAGCTTATAAAAAAATCAAAGTTTTGTTGAAATTTTTTTTGAGCTGAAAAAGATTTTTGTTATTAAAGGAAGGCACTTGCCTGTAGAGGCCCTAGTTATTTTTGAAAATATTTCTTTTGATTTACGAGTGTGTTTGTTTTAATTTTATTTACAAGAATGTGAAATTTTTATTTAAGTTTGCTCATTAGGTTTGTACATTGTGTATACATTTGGTTGTTTAGGTTGCTTTATTGATTTATTACATTGTGTATATCATTGAAAATGTGATATTGTAATATTAAAAAAAAAAAAATTAATATTCTATTCTTTATTCTATTCTATTCGAATTCACCTATTTTATTGTTTATGTTATCTATAAGAACCAATAATATTCGCTAACACTCGGTAAATCCAATCGATTGCCATGCACTAATATCAAACACAAAAGCGCAGCTGTGTTTGAAAGGGCTAATTAATACTAAGTAAGTGTTGAGTATAGCATCAGTTTTCATTCCTCTTACGTGCATCAACTACAATCAACCGTCCACACAAGCAAATCTTCCAAACATTACACATCTATAGGGAGAAGGGCTGAATCAGTGAGAAAGGCTGTTAAGTGTCAAATCAATGTAAATGTGTAATTTTAACCTTCTTCGTTTTCGTCACCGACTATTTTTTTATCCTTTCAGACGAACAGGACTTGATATTTAAAGAGTGTGCCACGGCATCAGATTTTAGACTCTGCACTAAGAGGAAAGTGAGCTGGAACGAAACTCAAAATACACATTGAATCAGCCTTTCCCATCATGTCTGCTTTATGTTTGGAATATTCAGTAGCATCACCATGCTTTTGGATCATGTCAGTTAACATCTTATGCACATAGTTGTGCACCTGATGAGACATGAGGATACAGGGTGCATTATGAAAATAATGAGCATTTTCTGGAAAAAAAACTTTATTCATCTGATTAGTACAAATGGACAAAATAATTAAACATGGCCTCCTCCTGCATCATTACACATGCGTAGAAGATTCTGCCATGCTTGGAAAGCACCATGGAACTCCTCGACTAGAATGCCTCTCAGGAGCCTTATAACTTCAGCTTGGATGTTCTCCACCGACTCCCAGTGCTTTCTCTTCAGCTCACTCTTCAGTCGGTGGAACAGAAAAATCCCACGGAGCTATGTCAGGACTGTAAGGAGGCTGGGGTACGACGGGGGTCTTGTTCTGGGTAGAGTATATGGTAACGACGAAGGACGTGTTTCTGGGGACATTTCCGTGGTGGATCTTGAAGATGACTTTAAAATCAGGCCTGATGCTGGCGATCCGGCGTCTCAGTCTTGAGCACCTCCAGATAAAAGGCTGCGTTTACAGTTTTTCCTTGCGATAAAAACTCAAAATGAATGATTCCTCGAACGTCAAAGAAGACAAACAGTACTTTTTTGATACGAGACTTGCTCATGTGCACTTTTTTGGTGTAGGGAGAGTATTGTGTGTGCCACTGGGAGCTCTGCCTTTTGGGTTTTGGTTTTAACTACTTACTAATGCAGTTGTATAGCTCTCAATGCTAACGAAGATGTGAGCTTCGGTTATTCAGACAATGGTTCAGGGTGTCGTCTCAATTTAGCTGACGCATGATTCTCTAGAACTACTTATTTTATTTCGTATTGAACCGGAAAATAAATTATTACTAGTTAAAAAGAGAAATTGTAATATTTAAACGTAGTATTGGAATCTAATTAGGCATTATAAATACTGTATAACTTGAACTGGTCGGTTATTATCTCTTGTACTGTAAAAGGGAGCTCTAGCCTAAATTTTAGTAACTAATAGAATGAGGTAAAACTTCTAGAACATATTTATATTACAATTACTTTGCACTGTTTTTAATTATCTAATTATACCAGTAAAACCAAATTTAGTTACAGTTTTTAAATAATAAATAAAAAACATTGACTAATTTCAACTCATTACGAAAATTATGCTTACTAGAAATGTTAAAAATATTGCTGTAAAACACAAGTTAGAACATGTTTCTCATAACCAGTTAAACATATTTTTGATATAACTTCGTGAAAATTGAAACATTTTTTGTTCGCTAATCCTATTCTGGATATAATAATGTAAATTTAATCTTTCTGTACTCTTTGGGTACTGAGAGGACTATACACAGCAAAAATTAGTGGTTTCTACTTAAAACATTTCAACGAATTGAATTAACTATATGTATTTTGTACTTCTGTTAGCCCTACTTATGAACTATTCTGATGATTTATGCTGTGAATAATACTCGCTAAAACTAGGATGTAACCTTTTTTGGGTAACGAGAAATAGTGAGTATTAAACTATGATTTATATCGAATTAAAGTAACTCATCCTTGTAAGTCCTGGTCATGACTCTGCTTTTGGCCATCACATCGGGTTCCTGGTGCTACTTCCACGACTAGCTGTGAATTGAGCGAAGTTAGGAAAATGCAGCGACATAAATCTTTATAATTGTAAAAAAAATTAAATTATAAATGTTTCGTTGTTTCCATGGATATAAAATAATATTTTATGTAAACTGCTCCTTACTTTTCACCCGTCCCTTATATTTCTGACGTCACGAATACTACTACCGATAAAAAGAATGCGTGTTGTCTCATTACCTCAACACAAGGACACACACACACACACACACACACACACACACACACACATATATATATATATATATATATATATATATAAAAGGACACATACATTTAAGGACACAATTGTGTGAATAAAACATTATTATAAAGGTTTTAATAAGATTGTTCCCTGTCTCAAGTTATGATGTATGTGTTATATTATTATTGCTTAAAATAAATGTCCAGAGACCCTATTCGACATGATATTTTCTAATATTCCTAATTGGTCTAACAGTATGTATTTTTTATCTTTCTGAAAAATATTATAACAAATGGAATAAGTATAATATATAAATAATCATATATAATATTTATTATAAAAAGAAACTTTTTGAATTTTGTTGTATTTTTAGGTGATGGACATACAATCACACAAAATTATTGAAGATATGTGCACAAAATTTGATATGTGCCATACTTAGATACAATTAGAATATATAAGCATAATATGAATTAAAATTACTAAAAAAACGAACTGATTAAATTATTTTTAAGTGTATTTTTACACTATAAATAGGAAATGTGGCATTAAATTTATCATCTGATCGTGTTACAGAGCCCAATGCATTCCAGTATTTTGTATTTCTAATATAAATATCATTTTTTGCAGTAGCATGTAAACGGTAATGTAAAGTACGATATAGTTTTCATACATGCAGCAATAAGGCATTAAACTAATTTGTATATTCTGTTATCTGATGATTTCCATATGTATAGCTTATTGGCCATATCCAAAAACGTAATAATTAGGTGTTAGAGATGGCTCACTAATAAATATAGTATTACAGATTAGAACTAAGGCACCAAATATATTATTACTTACTTATTAGTCATTATCAGGTATAAAATGCACATTGTGCGAGAATCATATTCACTGTTTTATTATCATACCCTGGTAATGGATTCCTTACAAAGCCTTAAAACAATGGAAGCTCGTACATGAGTATTTTATTTTTAAGTATTTGTTAAGCGAGTTTTATAAATTTCAATCACAATCGTTATTGATATAGCGTATATAAATACAACAACTTGGATGCAAGGGACAAACTCGGCATCACGTGCGTGTAACAGAAACTCACGTGTTCCGACACGTCTGAAACTCTTTTAAAACTTTCACGTTGACTGTATATGTGCTTTCTTTGACACAGTTATAGTAAAGCTTAACGTTTTTACGAAAGTATTTTTTTAATTATGTATTGGTATAACTGTAAATATATAGATAATAATTGTATATCACTCGCATTTATTATTTTTTTTTTTGTATTATTGGATAAAATATGGAGTTATCTAATACGTAATAGGCGTATTTTTTATTAGCTGTATCAAAACGTTTTGAAGCGTTTATTGAAAGCAAGTATGCATAAATATGTACATAGAATAAATAGGTTATTATTTACTAGTTCACAACAATAGACTTATTTTCAATATATTCGAAAAGTAGTTTCTTTATATAGCAATTTTTACTTTGAGCGACACGACGGTGCATTTTAAACTCGAATTATAAAATGTGTTTACTTAACTCGTTGAAATAAATTACTGGCATTTGGAAATCACTAGCTTGAATCGAGAAAAATTTATGCAGAATCAAGAAATCATTTTTTTTAACCGAGAATAACTCGCTTGGGTGGAGAAATTACTCGCTTAACGACAGAAACAACTCGGTAAACTCCCTATTTAACTCCTACACATTTCATAAATAAGAAGATTTATATTTTTACCAGTATTTCTTGACTTTTATTTGATACCAATAATTTTCACTTAGTATTTACGATTAATATATTTCTTGAACATATTTATTATTTATTTATCTAAGTAGTATTTATTATGAAAGTGTCTATAGTTAAGAAATACAAAACTTTAGCAAATATTTACTGGCTATTTTTAGAGTTTTTGATCATAAGAGGATTATTTCTGCGTTACGCATCAAAGCGTTTACTTTCAGCCGATCCAATTTAGTTATGGTTGAGATACCTCAAGTGCCATAATTTGAATTTACTTTGTTGTCCAGATGAAGAAAATGTACATACATAGGGCAGAACAGCCATATCAATGACCTTCTTATGGGCGTAGGTCTAACAATGTCTATACCGTCTGTTCCGTCTTCCAGTCTCGTTTTTACGTTTCCATAGTACCGATTTTACCCCAGAAAAATGTATCCCTATGTTTTTTTACTCTGATTAAGAAACTATATATATATTGGTAAGATTAAAATTACTACTTTGGTTTAAAAGTATCTACTTCCATTTTTTGTGTTCTAAAAATAATAAGGGGAAGAGTGGATGATCATTGAAAATAAGCTTTAAACATTTAACAATAATAATTTATAAACGTTTGTGTATGGTAAAGGTTTTCTTGTTTTTGTTGGACTACAGTGTAAAAACGAATGGTTGTTTATAGCATACTTTTGTCCATCGCTATGTTTTTGCTTAAGTAACATTAATAATTGTATACATATTATCAAGGAAGCCATCCAATTACGAATAACCTAATTGCACACATTCAAAGCTTTGGATGTTATAACAGCGTTTCAGTATTATTTCCGATGCATTAATAGTTGCTATAATATTATTTACGATGCGTTTTAATTCGTAATTCATTAAATCTGTAGTAAAAAGTCGATAGTTTTGTCATACTTTCAACCTGAATTACGCAACTGATCAAGGACTGTATGTTTAATATTTTATGAGATTTAAATCCCATAAACGTTTATTGCCTCTTTGTTTAACTTGAGCTGAAAGAAGCAACAGCTGTTTATTGTCGGTTGAATTTGTATGGATATTCGTATACATCATTATTGTTTTGAATTAAAAATACCGCGTGTAAATTGTTATTTTTATTAAAACATTCCTCTTAGTGCAATGAATATATAAACAATTCACGAATAGGCCAATACGTACTCTAGAACGACACTTAGATACGTATTCACTGATTAATATTTATATGATGTCACCAAAATAAAAATGCTCATACTCCTTAATAAAGGCATTTATGATGTAATATAATTGAGTACTGTAATATTTTCGAAACGGAAGTAGGCGTAAATCTGGTAGATATTATTAACTTGTCAATGGCTAAGATCATTTCTGATGCAACAATATTATATTTCAAACGTCACAGCTGACTTTGCCTTGTCAACCTGATCAAGAATATACAAAATACACAGGACTCGGGTAATCAACATAGGTCAAAATGCGTATACTTCTAGGCCTTGTCATATACTTTCGTTCTAAAATATTTCTAGTCTACATGGTAGTTGGTTTTATAAATATCTTGTAGCCGTGCGAACAGACAGACAGAAAATATCTTTCCAGCGCTTTGAGTGATTTATCTATCAAACACTGACAACCAACGTCACGGCAGAAACTGGATGATGACGAAACTGAAAATAGGAGTGGCCTAATTGGCCCAATAAATAACCAGGTGTTGTTAATGTTTGTAATTTATGTTATTGTTTCCTTTTTATATGGTGTACTAAATATCAAAACACTTTTTTATGTCAAATTATTCTTTGTTCTCATTATATTCACAAAACATTTTATTTAAATTAGATAAGTTTATAAATTTACAAAGTGTTTACATTTTTCCAAAACTTATTATTTCATATGTTTGTAGCACTTAGAGCCCGCAAACGACAATTAATTATTTTCATGTTATTACATTTACCATCAAATTAAACTTTATTCGCCGATGTCTTTGAAGTGTGGGAAAGGGAAGTTACTATTCTAATACATTAATTATATTTAAGTTATTTTCTTGGTTTTTATTTAGTTAGTTTAATTATTTAATTTTGTAAATATTTATACAATATTTAGTTTTATTTGAAGAAGTACTCTAAAGACGTACGAAAATCCATAAAGAGTTTACCAATATTTGGTTTTTTATTTTTACACGAAAAGAATACATATTAATACATTAATAAAAAAACAAATGTTCTACTAATACAACACGTTCATCAGTGTATATCTTTATCCGTAACTTTTCTCTGTTAATACATATCACACAGGGGTTTCCTGTAAGTTGTACATAAAATATAAAGTTCAGGAAAGTGGTTTGCCAAAGTTGGTAAACCTTAAGACACTGAAATTGGATGTGACGTCATCTTTAGTCTTCTCCATTCACATGTCAAACCTCATTATTTTCTTTTTCTCTGTAACATCTTTGACATCAAAGATACCTGTACAATTCCGAAATTTGCTAAGTTTATTAGGATATTTTATAAAGCGATCAAATTCTTATTTACAATTTGATGTAGGACGGTACCAATTAGTTGTTATCATGTTTAGTCAGTATTTTTTATGGGTTTACTTACATACATGTAATGGATTATCTTTCATACATGTAAGCTAATAATCACCACTAGGCACACTACACTGAGTTAAACAGTTATTTTATTCTATCACTCTGTATGTCTATTTATCCGCGCGATATCTATAAAATGAACTGACCTATGCAAAAGCTTTGTATTAAAAACCCTTATTATGTATGCAACATTATCGTCGATGCTATCTTTTCGTATAAGTTATTTTCGCTTAATAAAAACGCACAAGGTTCACGAAACATTTTCTTAACAAAATTAAACCAACACACAACATAGGTGAAAATCATACTACACGCAATGACACTTTTTGCAAAATTTAAATATAACATAAAATAAAATATATACTCTAAAATTCCTTGAACACGAAAGTTATTTCTGTAATAAGAATATCTTTGTCCTAACGGAAACTAGGTAGCCTTTATAAAATGTAGAAATGCACAAAAGATAAATTGCTAAATCGCACGATCATGAACTGGTTTAATAATTACAAACGTAATAGTTATTGAAATAGCGAATATCATAAACGTTCAATGATGCAATGGACAAACTCCGCATTATATAGCCTACGTAAAACAGAAACTCACGTTACCCAAGACGTCTGAAACTCTTCTTATAAAAATTTCACGTTGACTTTGTCCGTCTGTTTTTATTCCCATATTCTTTTGTTGGAGTGTACTTGTGCATTTCTGATTCTGATCTTTTCTGTGCTGTCTGTGACAAAGTTATAGTACAGTTTTAACATATTACGATAAGTACCTCTCACATAGTGCTTTAATTATATTAGTTCTAGCAGTTACCCGTGCCTTCCGTTAACAAAACTATTAAAATTTAATTTGTAAACCCGAACATGTTAAATAGAATGTTGTCTACATATCATTACGATTGTCTGTATTGTAACATTAATGAAAATTGGCCAACAATATTCAAAGTGCACTTGTGAGTAATCTTTTTGTTGTCATTATTGTAGTTGTAGTTGTGTCATATTAATGGACTTGATTGTTTAAAACCTTATACATATTCCTCTATGCATTTAATGAAAATACTATCTTTGTACCAGTTATCTATTTGAATATATTTTGTCTCAAGTGGTAACATTTTTTTTTAACTAGTTTTAAATCAAATTTATCAATATGCTTATTAGCTTGTTACTATTAATGAGAAAAACAAGGGATTGTTCGTTTTTCAAAAACATCTTTTCTCATAGGGACCCAACATTTATAATTGAACCAATTAATAATACTTTTATTTATTATTTATTAATATTCTGAACCTCGTAATATATATATATATATATATATATATATATATATATATATATATATATATATATATATTTCTTAATATTCCAAAACCGTAGCTCTTACATTTTTAATATTTAATAGTAATACTCTGACGATATCAAATGGATGTAAATTATTTATAGCCTACTATGTAATTATTCATTATTCCTTTATATTTTATATGAATATACTAAATGAAACCAAATGCATTATCCAATCTGGTATGCAGCTTGATATGTAAAATAATATATCGCATAAAATCTTTCTTTGAGATGATTTAGATAGAATATTCCTTACAGCTCCAGTTATTTGTATATTTAAAATAATGTTTGTGATATAGTAATTAAAATTATAACCTAGTTCAGAGCAATAATATATTTAATTTTTCTTCAAATTGTTACACAATAACATGTTTAAAATAAACCTAATTAATATCATCGTAATACTGCACTTTGGAGCTGGCCAGACAATAAAGTGTGTATTGGATTGTAGAGTATCTCGCAAGATTTCTTAGCTACAATTGATAACATAAAGAATATTAAGAATAAACATTCTTTTGATTTAAGATAACTTCCAACAGCGTTTTAAAATAATAGGTTTATAAAATATAGCAGTGGTGTTTTTGAGACTATTCAGCAAAATTTTTAGAGTTGACGATCCCTACCAGCGGTAATCGAAACGTTTCAACCGTTTCTGTGGTAACAATCTACTGTTTATGCAAATGAAGTCTAAGTACCTTTCTGGTCTTAAAACAAAAACTTCGAGTCCATTATGTCTTTCTAAGATAACTTTTATACAACACTGGCAAATTAAAATTGGAAAATTACAATGTCTGGTACCCGAAAACCAAGTTTTAAATTATATAGTTATAACAGTTACACTCTCATACAAAACAATATTCTATTAGTGTTTTGAATATAACCAGCACTGTTTTGGCAAACTATAAATTGTTAGATATTGATAAAATACAATTACTTCTGATAATATAAAATTTAGCTTAACTCTTATTGAGGGACTTTGTAATGTCTGCGGTCCATTATGTGATTTAGCAGCATTGTAAATATTTAACTGTCCTTCTGAGATTGATTCATATATATATATATATATATATATATATATATATATATATACGTTATGTCCTTTTATTACATGCTTTGTTATTCAAAGGAATAAGTATTATATTTATAATTATACATTTAAACATTTCTAGCTAATGCATCATTTGCGTCTGTAGAGTTATTCGTTGAATTTTAAACACCTAAAATGTGCAATTCATACAAGGTGTAACACAGACGTTACATTACTAACTTATCAGTCAGTTCTTGGAAGCTGAATAGCTTCAAGATTTTGGAGAGGAGAGTGAAGTTACACTCCTTAGATGTAAATAATGAGATTTTAACACAAATATTTTATTATATTCTTCACTTTTATTACGTGTTTTGCAATAAGTTTCGCTGGGTTTGCATGCCTAATTTGAACTCTATAGCATATTTCACTTACGAGATATCCTGTGGACGGATAAACATACAATCATACAGGAAAGAAAATTGTAATCTCACGGTAACCAAAGGAATTCGTGTGAGTTTACTATGTTAAATGGTAGGCTTCTATGGCGCTCAGCCTAATTCCAAGGTTAGACAGCACCATTATATAATTCATTAAATATGACAGTCTTAGTAGAAACCTCATGCAAGGTTTTATATCAGTTCTCAAATAAAATTTCTGGTAAGGAAACGAGGGTACTACCACAAAGGTGTGCAATGGAATCATCTATTGCAAGTTAAAAGTTACATTGAGCACAATATATTATAATTTCTTTGTACTCTATTAATAAATGTGGCATTACAATATCACATGATAGTACACAGTTTGCTGACTGTTTATTAATTCACCAATCATGGTTGCAAATAAGAGCCATAAATATTCGCTCTGCCAAATCCGTACGATTGACCTGCACTACTATCAAACAGCTATGTTTGGAAAAGCTGATTCTATGTGAGTGTTGAGTTTAGCTCCAGTCTAACTTTCTCTTATGTGCTGCAACTAAAATCAACCATCTTCCACACAAGCAAATATTACGTGAAATAAAATCTTCTAAACAGTACACATCTATGGTGAGAAGGATGATTCATTGAGGCTGTGAATGTTAAGTGTTAAACCGATGCGGGGGTTTCCTTTTAACTTTTTTCGTTTTTGGTAACAAAATATTTTTGGATCGCTTTCGATGAACATGACGCGAGATTTAAGAAGTCTCAACAGCATCAAATTTTATACGCTGCACTAAGAAGAAGGTGAACTCGCTAAACTCAACATACTTATTGAATCAGCCCTTCCCACCATATCTGCGTTATTGAAGATTCAGTAGCTCCACCGTGCTTTTGGATCGTGTCAGTCAACATCATAGTGCTTTTAGTTGTACACCTGATGAGACATGAATATTTAGGGTGCATCATAAAAATAATGACCATTATCTGGAAAATACAATATTTAATCATCCGATTGAAAAAATCGTGAAAACACTTCAAAATAGTCTCCTCCTGCATCAATACACATGCTTAAACAATTCTGCCACACTTGGAAAGCACGCTAGAACTCCTCCACTAGAACGCCTCTCAGTACTCTTATAACTTCAGCTTGGATGTTTTCCACTGAATCCCAGTGCATTCCCATCAGCTCCCTCTTCAGTCGGTGGAACAAAACAAAATCACACAGAGCTATGTCAGGGCTGTAAGTAGATTGGGGCACTATGGAGGTCTTGTTCTTGGTAGGGTTAGCAACTACGAATGCCGTGTGGCTGGAGGCATTTTCGTGGTGGAGCTTGAAGATGACTTTAATATCAGGCCGGACGCGGGCGATCTTACGTTCCAGTCTCAAGCATCTCCAGGCAAAGGACTGCGTTGACAGTTTTTCCTTGCGGTACAAACTCAAAATGGACGATTTCTCAAACGTCAAAGAAGACTATCAGCATTATTTTGATACGAGACATGCTCATGTGAACTTTTGGGGTTCGGGAGAGGATTGTGTGTTATTCTCCAAAACGACTTATTTTATTTCGTCATGAAACAGAAATTTCATTATTATCATTTAAAAAGAGGAATTTTAATGTTTAAATTTAGTATTATAATCTAATTATGCATTTCTAATATTGCATAATTTAAATTTGCCCATTAATATCCCTTGTATTGTGAAAGAGAGCTCTGGCGTGGATTTCTGCAACTAATAGAATTTTTTTAAACTTCAAGAATAAATTTAGGTCACAACTGTTTGGTATTTTTTGAAATTTTTAAATATATCAATCAAACCAAAAATAATCTTTTTTTATATCTTAAATAAACATCAACGAGTAATGTGAACTGATTACGAATTTTTTGCTTACTAGCAACTCTAGAAAGATTGTTGTAAAACACAAATTAGAAAATGCCTCTCATAACAATATATACATATTTTTTTTTATTACGCGAAAACTTCAAATATCTATTGGTGTCCATTCAATACGAAATATTGTAAACTGATTCTCCCTGTACTCTTTGTGTAATAAGAGGATTATACATTGCGCCAAACACGAATTAGTAGCTTTTACACAAAACTTAAAAATACAGTGTATTAACTATATTTAATTTGTACTTATGTTAGCGCTACTTATGAACTATTGTGGCGTTTTGTGCTGTAAATAATCTTTAAAACTAGGATGTAAACTGCTTTTTATAACTAGAAGTAGTGAGTAAAAACTATGATTAAAATTGAATTAAAGTAACTCATCTTTGTAAGTCCTGGACCTTGTCCTGCTTCTGGCTAATCATTGTGTTCCTGGTGCTACTTCCACGACTAGCTGTGAGTTGAAGGAAATTTGAAAATTATTTTAAAACATTAATTTATTAATGCTATTTTGTTTCCATGGATATAAAATTTTTTACTGAAACTGCTGGTTACGTTTTAGCTGTCCCTTATATTGCTGACGTCACGACTACTAATAACGCTAAACTTTTGTTGTATGATTACCCCAACACATAAATTTTAGAGGCACAAACTGGTAAATATAACTTAACTATAAAGATTCTTATAAGTTTTTTTCCCCGTCCCTGATAAATGTGTAACATTATTAGTGTTTGGATGCAACATCCAGGGAAACTGTACGACAAGACATCTTTTACTATTTCTAACTATTCTACAATACACGACACGACATGACATTTGGAAACTTCATTTCCGAAATTAATCAAAAGGATAAAACTGAACACAAAAATTTAAAACATTACTTCCAAATTTAACCAATCACCAAATCCCTCTATGAGGCCTTGAACTAGTTGTAATAGTCTACAATCAAATGTATATAAACCGGGTTGAGTTTCTTTTTAAGTGAAGATATCTTTAAATATGAAGTATTTTTAATTACATATTCTCAGGAATACATAATTATCGCAATTAAGTTCTGTATAAAAATATTACGCTTACAAAAATAATCAAATTTATAATTTATTATTTTCATAAATGGTAAAAAAGATAGCAACACATAAAAATATTGTTGATCTTAACACGGTGAAGCTTTTAAAACCTAACATAAAAAAATTTCCACCTCTTGTATAATTAATAAAGTTCTTAACTTAAAATATAAATATCCCAATTGATATTAAAATATTTCTATGTTTCCATGAAGTCATTGATAGACATTTAATTTTGTTCCTGCAACCTGTTAGGCTTAAAGAAGCTCTCAACGTTTCGACTAGAAGTTTAGCGTTAACCTCTTTATGAGTGACTTAGTAATACATGCTGGCTGTTAAGTAATTTAGCAGCATTGTACGTATTGATCATTGAGTAATTCTTAACATAAATAATAACTTATAGAGTAGTTCAGTTCCAATTAATATTGTTTATTAAAATAATTATTATCTGTTTGATTCTTAACTAATATGAACAAAGTTACTCTCAGTTACGTTTTATATTAATTTAAAAAAAGGAATTTTTTAAAGATAAATAATTTTATTAAAACTGTACTGTTTCTGAAACTAAATGTCTAATAACTACAAGATGTGTTTCAAAATGAAAAAAATCTATGACAGGAAAAAAGAGGAATATATATTTCATTCTAAATGTCTGTGAAGGTTATTGTCAGATCTCTGGTGTTGGTTTGAGAAACTAATTGGTTAAATCAACAATAACAGACCATATTTCTACTCAAATCTGCCTAATATTGTTACCATTTTATTGATTGTAAACAATTAAATGTTATTCAGATATGAATTTTGTTCCTAAGTCAACTAGCATTCGCTTATTTCAAATCATGTTTAATATTGCACTGATTATTAATGCCTGAGTGATATCTCTAAGACCTACTTAAGTCAATAATTCTCCAAGTAATCTTTACACTATTTATCAGATATGTATAAAAGGATGGATAATATATACTTGACATCACAAGGCAAAACCCTAACCGGCAGAGGCCTTGAAAGACGTGGGGGATCCACCCCCCCACAGTCACAGCGACTTGACTTGATACTTGACATAGCTTGGACGATGTGTTGGAAATGATTGTAAACTGATTCTTTCTGTACAATTTAAGTACTGAAAGGATTTAAAAACATAAATCTCATGTTCTTCTTAGCTCACAAAATATACGAAATCAATTCTTAAAGTAATATTTACACTTTTTATCAAATATGTATGATCGGATAGTGTATAACTTGGACGATGTGTTGGAAATGATTGTAAACTGATTCTTTCTGCACAGTTAGAGTACTAAGAGGATATAAAAACATAAAGCTCAAGTTCTTCTTTAGCTGACAAAATATACGAAAGTTATTTGTTGATCAAGATGATCTTCCTCATTGTAAAAACCCTGCTAATTTAAAAAGCGTTGTAACTATATAGAAACTGTTTGACTGTTCACTGTACATTTAAACTGCAATCATATAATTACTTAGGGAAGGAAAATACAATTTTCTTAAGTTAATGTAAAATGAGCAATTATTTGAAAAAAAATATTGTAAAGACAAGTTTAATAATATTTCGTTTAGTTTTTAAATATTTTATCGTGATTTGTTTGAAATTATTTACTCCTGTATATGACTGATAAAATGAAAACTATAACGGTTTTCATTCCTATTCCGCAATGTTCAAACCACTACCCTAACACTAGCAGGTTAGTCACACTAGCTTAATTAATTTTCCATAATTATTGCATGGATAAGGTATTGCTCAGTATAAATATAAACATATTAAAGTACTTTAAAATAATAAACTTTTATATATATATATATATATATATATATATATATATATATATATATTTATATAGTCGATTATATTTGATCATATCTGCACAGGACGTAAAGGCTTTCACCAAATGCATTATCTCTCTTTATTAAGAAACTACTTCCATTAAGTTATTTTATTTGTAATACTTAAATCTAGCATTCAACATATATATAAAAAATATGAAAATATAAATATAACATAACATTTATAAAATATAAAATGTTACTATAAAAATACTTTACTAGTTTAGATATAAACACGCTTGACTCAGAATACTACAATTTCCATTCATAACTAGCATCCTTGTATATTAAGACTATTGTTAGTAAATAGCGCGTCCGATTCGGAACTCAAACTCTGAAGCTTTACGTGATATAGCCGAGTCGGTAAACACATACTACCAAGACAGTAGAAGATGTCTCCCAGGCACATTCTAGTAATATTTCTTTAGCGTGTACCCAATAGATTAGATGGTGCAGGTATTATAGTCCTGTCCTGAAAAGAATATTATAAAATTATTTAATTCGTAAATTTTTAATTTATGAAAGCAATAATGGAGTCCAATAAGAAAGTTGTTTATTAAACTCTTGACAGGAGAGAGTTCTGGTTTACGATTCAGTAACTAATTCTTAAAGTTAAAAGTTATAGTATATTATTCTTTTCAAATCTACCCTATAATGTTTTTTTATATGTAGTTTAAACAGTGTAACATGATATAGTCGATCACCGATATTGTTATTTAGCAAGCATACACTAAGTTTACTAAAATTTCAATATTTATTCCATGAAAATACGTCAGAAAGAAGACGGTTTGACGTAAGTAAGAAAATATGTAAGAAACAGATTTTATTGTATTGATTTCTCATAAAATATTAAAAAAAAAATCCAATTTCACCATGTGTCACAATTTCGTTTAAGTTATATTACTAAAACGATTCTCCCTGTATTCTTTGGGTATAGATAAATAGCCTAAAACACAACATTTGCAGTATTTAAACAAAGCTATGACAACCTTAATAAATATAGAAATCAACTGACTGCAATTATTTACACGTATTTCAATGTTGTAATTTAGTAATAGTGTTGTCAATGCAACTGTTCCGGTTTTCTATCTCTAAAACTAGGATGTGTAAACTGCTTTGGTAGAGTGAGATCGAGGAGCAGATGCTGTGATTTCTAAGTAAATAAAAAAAGTAACTCATCTGTCAGTTCTGGTCCTGGTCCTGGCCATATTGTATCCTGGAGGAGTTTCCCGGACGTGCTTGAAATAGAACAATTTTCAACATAAACTGAGCTTTTCTAAATGACTGAACAAATCCTGTATATTTTTGTTTCTATGGATATACGTAATTTGTACATATTGTACTGTTTCAGTATGTTTCATCTGTTTCCCTATTTTCTTTTAATTTTCAACTGTGCAGGCATTTCTTACGCTGTGTCTATTACTTAAAGGCAGGAAAATTCCCCTACAACATAGTCGTACATTCTCTAGTTACAAATACATCAATAAACATATTTATATCATGCTTGTTTCGAAATCCTAACCACATGCACGTTTGACATGGCATGTTACTATACAGCTACATCTACAAAACCTACATAACATCCTATCAGATTCAAGTAGTCTGCCATACAACGCAATTTTAAATGTCCCCTGTATATTACGCTTCTGAAACTTATAGATTTATAGTAAAGCATACATAATTCAGGTTGAACTATTATAGTGCAAATAAATGTCCATCCATATCAGAAGAATAAAAAACAATTTACTTTATTTATATACTGATTTTATAACGTAATGTGACTTTCCACTAAAATTCTTGTAAGCTCACTCACATTTGGGCTAAGTAGGTGTTTATAATTTTTATTTTTCTACAAGTTAAAAATATGTAAACGTACGGCTTGTTAATTAATCAAGAAGGTGTTGTTGCTACTGTGTCGCCAAACATTTAACAAGTATGAGTTTGCTCATTTTTAATTTTACGTTCCAGTGGTATAATACTTGTATGGGACTTCTAAAAACCTAGAATTCCAGAACCTGGAATATCTGGTTTAAAAGCGATTTTGGCTCAAATTATTTATATTTTTAGTTGCAAGTTTTAATTTGCCTAAGTGCATCGTAAGAAGATATACAGGCATACATAAGAAGGTCGAGAAGCCTATTTAAGAAAAACACGTCTATTTCCGAACTTTATAATTCATCTATGACCTCGAAAAACCATTATTTCCATGAATGCCTCACCATTGAAGAGAATAAATTTGGTGAAATTTATCCAGCCCCTAGATTCGTGCGCGTAAGAAGAGAAAGCCAGCTCTGAGCCAGCCTCTCCAATCAAAGCCGGTCTATTTACGTCTATTTCCGGGTGGCACACCCTTGTCTAGGCTGGCAAATATCATTGATTCATAGGGAACGAACACTACAAACTCTAACAGTCATCTCCCGCAGTAGATCAGAAATATCGAATTACCTTGCAGAATCTCGACATTTTAAGTTAGTCATGTACCACTCCTGGATATCCATAAGGTTGTACAGATTTAAGTGGCATCGGTTTTTGCTGTACCTAGTGTGGGTTCAACCGGAAGGTATAAACCAACCAGAAGTGAATCCTCTGGGGAAAGTAAATGTATAAATAAATATTACTGTGTTAGAGCTAGCAGATACATTACATGAATTCTTCATATTTTTTCAAAGGAAATGAGTACACATCTTGAGAGAAACTAAACAAAATTTTCTTTGAAAAAACGAGATCATAGGAACACAATTTATTTTAGGCTCTATAAGTATACATGCTTGAAACTGCTCTCACTTTCATATTTTCTTTATAAAATTCCATTTATAGCATGAGAGAGACGTAGTAACACACATATTTAATACAGTTATTTGAGTTTTTGTAAATCAAAAGTTTTATTAGCCTTCAGCTTAAACGTAACAGGTATTTAATAAGTATTCAAATCTATTATTTGAAGCCATTCGTAAATTTAATACCTAAAAATTCAAGTATATGAACAGTTATAATTCCTGAACTGGAAAGAAATTAAACTAATTCAACAAAAAGTTAAATTCTGCAGCGAGTTTTAGGTTTTATTGATACTGTTATTTAAATTCAAATACAAACGAAGAAGTATTTTTATGTATGTAGTTTGTATTTTTACTATGCGGAAACAGCGTGCACAAACCAGAACTCGAACTCTGGCCCTTGAGTTGATATGTTGAGACAGAATTATTCAGCTACGTTAGAAGACGTCTACTAGGCACATCCTAGTAATTTGTCAGCATTAGCCCAATAGATATGCAAGTGCACCTTTGCATTAATATGCTATAATTATTATTGATATATAATGCAAAGTTCTTATTATGAAAAATAAATTATAATATAGTTCAAGCAAAGAGTTAGTTGTCAAATTACAGATTTAATATTTAAGTATTTTAAAATAGCAATGGCGTCCTGTACAGAATTACTGGATGACTGATATTTGTTTTGTGTACAAAGAGAAGTATAAAACAATATGGTTTAAAATAATGTTTATTTGTTAACCTGTTCACAGTTATATAAATTATTACACGTAAACACTTAAACGTAACCTACTCAGGTGATTATTAGTCAGACAGAAAAGTGTATTAGTTGCAAGTATTAAAAGATTAGTTACAAGAACGTTAGATAAAACTTAAGTTAACCAGTAACGAGTAATAGACTTGCGAAAATATGTATTATTTGAAATGAAAATAATAACGAATCAGTTTTATGACACTCAGCCTTATTCCGAGATCGGACATGCACCATCACGTATAACTCATTTTTCTTTATGTAGAAATTTCATTCAAAGTTTTATACCAGTTTTCTGGTAAGCAAGTGAAAGGCGAGAGTGCTATAAAGTTCAATATTGTCACTAACGTTTAAAATTGGCTGCAATATATTATAAATTATTTTTAAACTGCAAATAAAAATGTAACTTGTTAATTCATACATAATAGTACTAAATTTTTCACATATTTATTTCTTCAATATTTTCTCGTTTCCATCATGGTTACCTATTAGAACTTTGCAAAAATATTAGCTGAAGCTCATCCAAATTCAATCGGTTAACACATACTAATATCAAACACAGTGTTTCTCAAAAATATAAATTAACCTTCATGCAAATGTTGAAATCTAGTCAGTTCGTTTTCGGAATATCGTGCGAACTGACAGACAGACAAAATTAAAATATTTCAAGCCTCACGAGTGATGAGTTTCGCTAAAGCTCAGCGTATTACTAAAGTTTTAAAAATATAACAGAACTAACTTAAGTGGAATATAATGTGACAATATAAGGACGCAGAGCTGAACATGACGTTAACTATTATCTTTATAAATAAATTTAAATAGTGGAATTAAGGCTACAATCTCAAAAAATGGGTTTTGTGATAACTTTTATTTTCAATTAACACGGACATCACTTATAATATTAACCTAAGTTCTGAATTTAATTTTAAGACAAATACTTTAACAAATATTTTCTAATAACCCAATAAATTTCTAAGGAGCCAGTTTATTACGTCTACTAATAACTATTTTAATACAATACAAAACTTAAATTTGAACTTAGAGCTAATATAAATTTTAAGTCATCATGCGAGTTACTTTATCTGTATGATTGTCTAGTCGTTTCTCATATATATTGACCATCACAATGTTCCAGTTAGTGAGGAACTGATATGTCTGTGAAGTAAAGTGATGACTATATATTTACCTCAGTTTCCAACCGGAAATGTTAGACTTTCTTCAAAAATCCAGTTGGCAATTTACATTCTTTATTTTAAATATTTCCGTAAGAAATAAAGTTTATAGCATAACTACGTCATGGGCTTAATCAATAACACCAGAAATATTGAATAGCAATCTTAACTAGCATTTATTACTCGTATTTTAATAGGGGAAAATGCCATAACAACTAGGAGTGGGCATTATTTTCAAATATAGCATTTTTGCATTTTTTCAGAGTAAAATTTTTATTAATAGTGTAAGTTAACCATGTATAGGTGACAAAGGTATCTAAGGAGTTGTTTCTATAACTTTATCATCACAATCGGCAAGTTATAATCTCTTGTAAAGTAAAAGAAAGCTCTAGTGGTAATCTCATAAACTAACTGATTAAAGTAAAAGATGTAGACTATAATTCTCCTCAAATCTGAACAACAACGTTTTTAGAAATGATTGAGTTTAAACAAATTAACGCAATACGTTTTGAATTTTAATCCAAGGTCAGCTAAAATTCACTAGCTTTCAATTTTTAAGTTTTTACACTACTATATATTGCCTGAAAAATGGCTCTAAGTCAAATTGAAGTAAATAATTCTCCTAGTACTCTTTTCATTTGTTATAAACTATGTGAGAATGGACAATAAAACATTTGGATTTGGTGAATATGTAATTGTAGACTGATTCTTTCTGTACATTTATAGTACTGAAGGGATTAAAAACCATAAATAACAATGTTTTTGCTGACGCATGAAACATAATTATATGTTAATCAACTTAAGTATCACTACACAAGAAAATAAATTCATTGCAAAAGTCCTTAAAATTAAAATCCCTTCACTGAAAATGTGTTATAATAACATAGGAATTGTTTCACTATTTTTTTTCTTTAATTGATAATCGCAAGACTAGAATGTATATAGCTTTGGGTAAAAATAATAGTTAGTGAAAATCTTTGAATTGTAAATAATAAGGTAAGTCGTCCATAAATCCTTGTCTCGATCCCGGTCTTCGCCATAATACTCCTGGTGTAGATTTTCCACGCCCTAACGTCTTTGAACATTAAACTGAACAATTAATAAAGACCTAGCCTTTATCAAGCTTTTGGCCATGGCACTTGTTCCTGGTCGCGCTTTCCAAACCTAACGTAGTGTAAGTTTAACGAATTGTGTAAATATAACCCTTGGAATTAATCGAAAGCTTTGTTATACCTGTCGTTTGTTGTTTCCATGTATAAAAATATTAATACGTACACTGGTGTGTATATTTCACCTGTGTCGCTTTGTTTAGATTTTTGCTTTTACTTGCTTGTTTACATCATGACTGTTACTAACATTAAGTACATGTTATTATTTCATGTTCAATGAAATCTTATGCATTGAATATATTTAAATATTTATGGATGTTATAAACGTGACCTGAATTTTACCTTAAAAATTTATCATTTATAATATGACCTTTTTCAACAATTCACCTTTACTATTTACTGTTTCATTACTTAGAAATCTTATAAAGGAGATTTTTGCGATGAATAAACTTTAAATATTCCGAGTCAAGTTTTAATATAATTTTATTTCTGTAATATAGCCTGTAATAATTTTGAGAGAAGTTTAAAAGTTCACTGTTTTGTATACTACGTAAATTAGGTACGTAAAAGCAACAATCTGAAAAATCCAAGTGTTTTTGTAAATAGACAAATTAGCAATACCGTAAACGGTTATATCGATAAAGATTTCAGGCTAATAAGTCTTAAAGTAATATATTGACACATACAACCATAATGTAATAAAGGAACAAATCTTTAATATAGGGGGTTATTCAAATGTTTATATGGTAGGTACTCATATTAGTACATAATCCAATAACATGTATTTCTTTAAACTTTTGGTACTACAAATGACTAATTAAAAACATTATTACAGGTAACACTACCTTTTTTCAGATCAGAAATGATTGTACACCGCTTGCCACTATATGATTTGGGTACAGAGAGGATGGAATAAAGTACAAAACACAAATTAGCAGTTCTATACAAAACGTACCTTAGAATGTTTCAACTATAATATAAACCCAAGGAAAAAATCTGTATAATATGTTAATTTTTCTGGTACTATATGATGTGATAAATATTCGTTAAAACTAAGACCTAAACTGTTTTAGGTAACAAGTGATATTGAGATCATAAACTATGATTTTTAAGTAATGAAAGTACCTCATTCATGTAAGTCCTGGTCCTAGTCCTGGCCATCAAATACTGTTCCTGGCTCTACTTCCGCGACTAGTTGTGAGTTGGACGAAGATTAAACACGGTGCGAAATTTCACTTTCAAATTATTAACTAAAATATAAAATTATATACCTACGTTGTTTCCATGGATATTAAATAATATGTTATGTATCCTTTTGCACGTTTCTCATATGATTTTCTTATCTTTGCGACGTCACGACTGCTACTAACATTTAAACCATTTCTTGTTACACAAACACATGCATTCTAAGGAGACAAACGTTTGACTAAAACACAATAACATAAGTTATAATATGTTTTTCCCTGCCTCAAGTTATGTGCTAAATTTATATTTATACATTATTATCTAGGGATAATATTCGTCATTAAATTTCATGCTCTTGCTAATAATTAGTCTACATTAACCTGCTTTTAAATTTATAAAAAAATTTTATAACTAATCGCATACAAAATGTATCACTAACCATATAAAATGTATGATTGTGTTAAAATGCGAACTTTTTAGAAGATTTTAGGATGAATATAATACCTCAAAGTAAAACTGAGACATCGGAGGGCTTATTACTTACTTATTATGTCAGAGTCTCAGGTAACAAAGGCACATTGTGAGAGAATGTACATAGCTTTAATATCAAATACTTGCAATGAAAGGCTTGAAAGCTTGAAAACCTATGAATGAGTAGGCCTATAATAATTTAATGTTAAATTAGGGCAATATAGTTAAGGTATTACATCATGTAGGTTTGTTAGCGAAATACCTTAACTATTAATTATGCAGATTAAAGGTTAATAATACATTTACATAATTCAATGAAACACTTAGTGGATCCTTTGTTTTTATTTCCAACAAATAAAGGAAACCGGCAGTTTATTTAGTATACACAAAATCCGTGCACACGAACCACAAATGGTGGACTGAGTATACGGGCGAGTAACGCAACTGTTGATTTACAAAATATTATATTTTTATTTTATGAGTATTTCATATAATAGAGTCAATTACAAAATATCCTTATTGCCTAAACAAGTGAAAGGAGTATATGGTTATTGGAAAACTATTTCATGATTTGAATTCCTCGGTAGTATTAAACAAATTCTAATATCTATAATTTAGGTACATTTAGGAAAATATAAGTATATTTAGGTAAAACTCGTCTTTTCTGGGCATAATTTTTATGTATTTTGTACATTTACTGCTAGACTACTATCTTTACTTGTTATACAATTTTAAACAATAAATATAACAAATTTAAATAAATTTGAAATTTATAAGCAGCTGAATGTATTTGAGCTTTATAACCAAGACATTTAATAGATATTTCGTGTGCTAAATTTCATTTAACAACTTTTTATTAATTAACGAGTTTTAGTATTAAAAATTAAGTATTAAAAGTGTAAATAATCATAATTTTTTAAAGAAACCTATCATTCTTGTTCTTTATTTTTTATAATAAAAATGTGGGTTATAATTTTAATATACAAAATTATGGTTTGAATGATATTATAATATAATTCGGAATTTTTGTCAAGCCAAACAATTAGAATCTTATAGCACAAAAATATCAAAACTTAAATGTATCAAATTCTTTTTATATCCTTGTATTCTTAATGCGAAGGAATTACAGAGCTCAAGTGTGGTGTTGGCCTGCGAAACAGAATGACGTATCCCCTGGAGTTAAATTTAGAAAAATAAAGTATATCTGGAAAAAAATTTTACTCTAGTACTCTAACCCAAAATTGTTCATTTATCCCCATGAAAGGTTTTACACGTTAGTCTAAGCGTACATACATGCATGGTCGTGCTTTTTCGGTCGCTCGATTGCTTAGTAAGCTAATTTGTCATTTTTAGTTTTTATGTTGTGTAGTATTTATAGTTTTCAAAAGGTTAACACGCTAATATATTTCTTTACTTAAAACTTAAAATTTAATTTGTGGAATTGCATTGGTCTCTTAATCTAATATTTATAACAAAAACCTGATTTCATATTTTTCCTTCAAATGTTTATTCAATTGTAAACTATAATTAAAACTAGGGAAATAATATCTAATACAACATATTTTTAAATACATACATACGTACAATAATACATTAACATAAGCTATTTTAGCTAACTAACGAACTATTATCTTCATAAATTCCCTCATAAAAACCAAAATTAGAATGAACCGCCTTCCCTACAAGGAAGGGTTTAAAGCAGACGTTACAATCTTGATTGTGTGTCCTATTAACTATTGATTATTGTTTTGCATGGTTATTTTTTACTATGCAATATGCATGAGCCAATTTAAAGCATGGCTAAAGGATACAATTTAAGAGTATGTAGCATCTTGCACCTGAATGAGTGAATATATTCATGTCGTTAAAATGGTTCCATAAAAAGGGAATGTTAACGAAATACCTATAAATTTTTATTTAGCGTAGAAGAAGGCGCATAATGTATAATACATTGATACATTTGTGTATACGGAAAAATATAAATACTTCTAAGATAAACCATCGTTTATCGCCTTGGCCTGTCATAAAATGAATTCATTTAGAAAGCTATACGTGTTTTTATAAGTCATAAGATGGCAGTTTACATTGTATAGCACATGAACCTGCTTTTTCGATTGAAGGGATACAGGAATTTCTCTTAAGACAGAAAACACACTACACTTTCTGTGGCGGTGTATAAAGGGTTAAAATTATAATTTTCCACAAATCATATTTACAGTTGCTATACACACAGAAGGCCAACTGTCCTACGCTAAATAAATGTATAATTAGCGTCAGGTAAGCGTAAACAAAACCTTATAATATTGCTATATTCAGTTAGTTGTCTGAAGGTGATATAGCTGTTCTTAGTGTCCAACGGTTAGTTGTAATATCGACAAACTAATAGAAATAATTCTTTAACAAATATTGTTATTTAATGTTTTAGTTCTTTTAATACTTCACTTAATCTGAATTGTAACGAAATGACAAATATCACAATACAAATGTCATGGACCCGAGACCAAATCCGAAGTGTTGGCCGTAATACGAGTAATTACAATAGCAATCTATAATAGTTTTTATTGTGTTTAAAGTGAAATACATGTGAAAACAAGAGCCTCAGTTACTCGGATATCTGGGTATAAACCATAATACCTCTAAGGCTAGGTAGCTCGTCACTTCCTAACAATTATTTTGATTGTTCTCATCTGATTTTGCAGTGGATTGGCATTCCTGTCGATGTGTGAAAAATGATATCCCGATAAATAATTTTAGTTATGTTTTATACCACCTAGAACCTGGTATTATTCTTAAATATAGCATTTTTTTACTTTCTTCGGAGTAAACTTATTATTACTATTGGAAGTTCAACATTTAAAAGTGACAATGAAATCTAAGAAGTTGTTTCTGAAACTGTATAATTTTAATCGGCAATTTCTAATCTCTTGTAAAGTGGATGAGAGCTGTAATGGTAATCTTATTAACTAGTGCAATAAAGTAAAAGATATGAACCATAATTTTCCTCAAATACGTACCATACCATTTTTAGAAATTATTGAGTTAAAACAAGTTAACGCAATACGTTATGAATTTTAATCCTAAATGAGCTAACATTTACTAATTTCAAATTATTTTCAACATTCACAGAAATATAATATGCCTTAAGGATGTCTCTCAGACACAATGAAGTTAATAATATTCTCTTGGTAATCTTTACACTTTTTATAAAACATGTGAGAATGGATCTTAAAAGATTTGGAGGTTTTCAAGAAGATAGTTGTAAACTGATTCTTTCTGTACACTTAGAGTACTGAAGGGATTTAAAACTATAAATCATAAATTCTTTCAGTTCGTCCACAAAACATACAAAAGATATTTTTTGGTCAAGATAAAACAAGAAAATTAAGTAAACCAACAACGAGTTGAATAAATTAAAATGTATAGACTATAATTCTCCACACCGTTTTTAGAAATTTTTGAGTTTTAACGCAAAACGTTATGAATTTTAATCCTAAATGAGGTAACATATACTACTCGTAATTTAAAATTATTTTCAATATTTACTCTACTATAAAACCCCTAAAAGATTTCTCTTAAGACACATTTAAGAAAATAATTCTTTTGTTAGTGTTTCACTTTTCATGAAACATGTGAGAACGGATCTTAATATTTGGTGATTTTAAAGAAGATAGCTTTAAACTTATACTTTCTGTACACTAAGAGTATTGAAGCGATATAAAACCATATATCACAAGTTCTTTAAGTTTGTCCACGATATATACGAAAGTTACTTGTTAGTCAAGATAAAAAAAAAAAATAAAATTATTGTAAAATTCATTAAAAATTTTAATTCTTTCAACTGCAAACTTGTTATAATTGAATTGGAACTGTTTACCTTTTTTGGCTGTGGTTAATTATCGCTAAATCTAAGATGTAAATTGCTTTCATTAAGAAGAATAATCAAAGAAAATAAGTTGAAAGAAGAAAAGTAACTCATCTATAAGTCCTTGTCTCTGTCCTGGTCGTCGCCAGCGTACCCTAGGTGTTTTTTTCCACATCCTGCGTGTTAAACGACTTAGAAAATTAAACGGAACAATTAAAAAGGTCCTGGCTCTTACCAAGCTCTTGGCCGTTGCACTTGTTCCTGGTCGTGCTTCTATATACTAATATGGTGTGAGTTCAACGATTTTTCTAAATAACAGTACTGAATTTATAAAAAACTTTGCAATTCATGTTCTTTCTTGTTTCTATGGATATTTAAAATATATTAATATGTACACTGCTGTATATTTCATATGTTTGTTTTTTATAGATTTCCCTATAGTTAACAGTAAATAGATTTTTGTTATCAGATTACCCGAACACATGCATACTATAGAAATAAACATGTTTTATTTCTCGTCTTACCATATTAATATCAACGTGATAGAGTATCATGATTTAGATCATTCAGACACAATACCGCTAAATAGTGTATCTGCAAATAAAAGAACCTTGGTAGGTAACTTTTCCTTTGATGTATATAACTTAAATAGTCTACATAACAGTATATGTAAATTACAATTGTAAAGTTCCTTAGATTATACAACTTACGATATCGATAAGTTATTAAATAAACAATACATTAATTGAAATATGGGTTGGAACAGTTTACTCCGATCTTACTCGCCAACGTTATGGATATCCAGAAGTAGCACATCCCAAACCGCAAATGTCAAGATTCTTGGGGTCATGTTAATTCGAAATTTCTAGTCTATTGCAGCAGATGACTGTTGGAGGTGGTAGGGTTCGTTTTCTAAGAGATAAAGGTTCTTGCCAGCCTAGACAAAAGGTTGTGTCGCACCCTACCCGTTTTGACTAAAGATGCCGGTTCAAAAACGGCCTCCCACTCTTTCGAGGGTACATTATGAGATGAGTACCCTAAATTATTCCTCATGGATGTCAATATGTGGCGAACCCTACCCCTAACCTTACTCATCCAGAATATCCTGTCACTCCGGAAGCAGCGCTAAGTTCCTTATAGGACAAGTTTCAATTTATAATCTTCTTGTCCTAAAGGTATAACAATATTTATATTGGAAGAGTTTAAAAATAAAGTTTTATTACACCGTTTTGGGCTTGAAAATTCCTTTTAATATATACTCGCAAAGGACGTTAAAACTTACTTCACATGCATAGCATATTTCTTGATAAGCCGCATCCATGAAGAAAAATCTCTTTGGTATTTTAATTTTATAACATATAGTCACGATTAAACTTTCATATATGACTTTTTAGTTAAAAAAAAGTCTGTTGGCCTATTTCCAAAATAAGCGCAGTCAAAATCTTATCGCACATTTTCTACCCACTTCTTTAGGAACGCTAAACTTAGATCTAATCAATTCACAAATTTTACTTTCTATACATGACGTTTTGGAGCCTTTATTACTTCAGGTTGCGAAATTCATATCCTCTAACCGAGACTGGAACTGAAGCCATTAAATCGATAAACTGAGACAGTGATCGATTAGCTACATTAGCTACTAAGATAGTAAAAGATGTCTAATAGGCACATTCTGGCAATTGTTTATCCTGCACGTTCCTACTAGATGTCAATATTCAGCTGCTGTATAACTTTTTAGAAAAGCAAATTCTATGTTATAATAAAATCTCACTTAGTTGAGAAATTCAATATTTTAAGGGGACAATAGAGCACGGTACAGAATAATTGATAACTGTTCAACTTGAAATTGTTTTATTTGTATGTTTATTTTTTGGCTCAAAGAGGCTCTTAACGTCTCGTCTAGAAGTTTAGTAGTTGATTTTTTTCGGAATGTTTATGAAGGTTTATTTTTGACCTCTTGTGGTGGTTCCAGTAAGATTTTGATTAAATCAACAATTATAGACTATATTTCTCCTCAAAAAGTTTTACAATACCTTTACGTAATTTTTAAGTGCAAGCAATCAAATATAATTAAGTTATAAATTTTAATCCTAAGACAACTTACTTTCACTAATTTCAAATTATTTACAATGGCTGAAAGATGTCTCTCAGGCATATTTAACTAAATAATTCTCTAAGTAATCTTTACATTTTTTATAAAATATGTATGAAAGGACCTTAAAACAATTATAGATGATATTGAAGTTGATTGTAAACTTACGCTTTCTGTTCACTTCGAGTATATTAAGGATTTAAATAAATAAAATGACTGAAAGATGTCTCTTAGACATATTTAAGTAATCAATACTCTTTATCAAATATATATGAACGGATCTTAAAAGATTTGGGCGTTGTAAACCGATTCATTAAAAATGCACATTAATTTTCGAGAAAAAATAATGAACCACAATTATAATTAAAAAAATACATTGTTGTCAAAAACATAAGAATCTTCGTAAGTAAACATGACTTATAATTATTTAAGGAATGTTTACAGATATTCTCTAAAACGATTCATTATAATTTTGCAAGCAATAGGGTAATATTATTATTAATTGTTAAATTGAATATAGGCAAAAATGGATTCTAATAAGTTATTTCTATGGCTGTATTACATTAATAGTCTTGTAAATTTAAAAAGAGCTCTGGTGATAATTTCAGAAACTAAAAAGAAAAGTTCAAGATTATAGACCGTATTTCTCCTCAAATTTGTTCAATATCCTTATTAAAGTTTTCAGTGCAAACAAGTAAATATAATTAAGTTATTAATTTTAATCCTAAGTCAACTAGAATTCACTAATTTCAAATTATTTTTAATATTAAACAACTACAAACTGCCTGAAAGATGTCTCTCAGGCAAATGTAACCAAGTAATTCTCTAAGTAATCTTTACACTTTTTATAAAATAAGTATGTATGTGAAAGGACCTTAAAACATTTAGAGATGATTTTGAAGGTGATTGTAAACTGATTCTTTCTGTACACTTAGAGTACTTAAAGTATTTAAATCAATACATCAGGGGTTCTTTAGGTTTGCCCACAAAATATAAGGAAGATAACCTGTGATTTATATAAACTTCACTTGCAAATACAATAAAATAGTTTTAAATTTCCTTAATTACTAAATCCTGTTAATAATTCCATTATTAAATACGAACTCTTTCAATGTGTTTTTCTGTAATTATAAATCTCTAAATCTAAGATTTAAACTACTTTGTGTTGGAAGAATAGTTAGAGATATCTTTGAATTGTAAATAATTGAAGTAACTTATCTACGTATAAGTACTTGTCTCGATCCTCGTCTTTGCCATAGTACTGGGTGAATCCTAGTGTAGATTTCCTACGCCCTGCGTGTCTAATGACTTTACTTATTATACTGAACTACGAAAAGACTCCTGGTCCTTATCAAGCTTTTAGCCTAATCGCACTGGTTTTGAGTGGGCTCCTCCAAATCAACGTGGTGTCTGTTCAACGAATTCTGTAAACTAATTTTCAATTTCTAGAAATCCATTGAATTATATGTGCTTCGTAGTTTCTATGGATATTATAACAGTATTAATATTGACACTGTTGTATATAATTCACCTGTTTCTTCACGTGCTTGTGTACATTATACTAACATTAAACCGTGTTTTAATTCTATCGTCTGTTCTATCTTCTATTATTTTAACCTTTCTTAATATTGTACTACATTTTAGCTATTAACTCCCTGGATTCCATTAATGATAATTTTGCTTACTCTATTAGACCCTAAGTGGGTTGAAGGTTATAGTTGTTAGTACTTGTAAGCAGGTTGAAGCATTGCACAAGAAGTACTTTTATATACAGAACAGAAAGTTAATATATTTTAACTTATAGTAAACCTTCATTTTAGGCTGACATATTTCAATTTTTATAGAATTCAAACTCACATATAGGATCAATTCAATAGGACTAATATAGATCATGAAGTGTTTCTGGAGTAGCTTGATTAATTAAAACATCAAGAGTAGAATTTTTATGTTAAAATCTACATAACAGATATATATAAATGTTTACATAAAGAGTATAGCAGTTTAGATACATCATGATAGTTTTGATAAAGTATACACTAAATACACAACATGAATTCTTGTTAATTCCTTAGATTAAATGAATCAGTACACATATTCATAGAAACTAAACACCAGTTTCTTAGGAAAATAAGATCTTAGGCACACAACTTATTGTTAGGCTCTCTATATACACATACTTAAAACTGCTCTCACTTTTAGATAGTTTGAAACAAAATTTCCTTTAGTACGAGACATATTTTGTAACATCCATATTCAATACAGTTATTTGGGGTTTTGTGTAAAGCAATAGTAAATATACTACTGAAACTTACTGAAACTATTTTTTCTGAAACGTTTTAGTGGCCTTCAGTAAGAGATCTTGAATCTATTAGTTTAAGCTATTGTGAATTTCTTACATACAATTTTACAATATGAAGGGGACTGTTACCGCCTATCTTAGTCCATATAAACTTAATGCAGGTTTCTAAAATAATGAGTCATGATAGAGCTTTGATTTTTTTTTGTCTTTAAAAGCACACCTTTTTATAGTTCGTGACCAACCAAAATTACAATTTATCATCTTTTAGTATTAAAAAAATAATTTTAAAAAGTTCACCTTTTTAAAACTAAAAAATTCACAAAATATATTTTATTTCTAAGATAATACTTTTTATTTTGTAAAACCCTTTGGTCAGGAACTAGATTATAGTACAAAGTACAAGTGGTAAAAATTTGAGAGGTCTGAGTTCATAAATGGCTGAGAAAACTTGCATCTAAATAGAAAAAAACCAACTTACGGGAATCGAAGAAAATGTCTTAACTACAATAGCCTAGTAGTTTCCTGAGCTGTAGGATGGATTATCTGGGTCTTCAATTTGTGTAAACATGTCTTCAAGGCGTTTTATTTTCAAAGCTCTCTTGTTCCTTATTTTCTTTTCTAGTTCTTGAACTTTCTTGTCCGCTTCCTTCACTCGCACTATTTCTAGGCGCTTCATCGCTTTTACAAAATTTTTCCCTGGACGTAGGTTTAATGCTTCCAAAACTTGTAATTTACTAGAAAAGCCGTCACTAAAGCTACAAACTGCAGATTAAACACTAAATTTAAGGGTAGGCAGAGTTACAAAAGTTCTTTTTTGTATTAGGGACCAAATAACACTATTCAATGACTCATTTTGGTTTTGAGTTTTCCCTTTCAAACATCGCTCCAACAGTTTGGTTTCTGAAAGGTCTTTGAATATGGATTTTATAAAACTCATAACACACTCAGGGATGTGAAAATGTTTATCATGGTCATACATTTCATTGGTCAGTAAACTCAGGTTATATTTACACCATGTCTCATTGTCTATAGGGCATAGCTGATGAGTAGGTTTATCATTTGATGACATCGTGTGAAAGTACACTGCCCATATTGCCTTTCTCATCTCTTCAACACTCTGCACATTTCGCCTTATAGCCAGGCCATAATAGGTCTGCAGTTTTTGAATATTAGGCTCACTTAGCCTACCCTGCCCACCTAATCCCTTACCATCCTCAAGTTTTACTTTACCCGAGACAGATTTTAATTTTAAAAGCCGCTTTCCCATCCTCTTTTGACAGTAGTAACAATAATAGTAACCTGAAATAAAGATGCTAGACAGTATAGCCAACATAAAAAGTTAAATACAGCAAAACAATGAAATATATGAGTGTTAGCTAGTGGAACATGACTGATGTTCAGTTAGTGTCGAAAAATGACATGCAAGGGTTTCAATAATATATTTTTTTTACCAACTTATAATAATCATAGGAAAAAACTAATTACTGCAATGAAATCAGTACATTCCAAAGAAAAATAAGGAAAAATAAAAAAAAAATTATTATTTTATTAATTTTTTGGGTAACAGTCCCCTTAAGTCAATACCTTTTTATTTAAACAGTTATAATTCCTGAACTGTAAACTATTGAACGAATTAAACAAAACGTAAAATTCTGCATTGGATACTAGGTTGTATTGATTCTGTTATTTAAATTCAAACACTAACGAAGAAGGTTTGAACATGAATGATCATACTTCAAACTTGGTTAAGACTATTGTTACTATGTGTATACAGTGTGCGCGAACAAGCACTCGAACTCGGGCCTTGAGTTAATAACCTGAGACAGTAATTACTTAGCTATGGTGGAAGGTGTCTACTAGGCACATTCTGGTAATTCTTTATGCAGCATGTGCCGAATAGATCTGAAAGTCCACATTTTTGGAAATACATATCTTGGAAAATATTAAAGTGATTCTATATGCTTGCTTTAGATACATGGAGAATTAAAAACAGCCAAAGCGCACATTTAACCGAGAACGTACCATAGATTTTACTGAGAACGTACTAGTGGAATTTATTCTGCATATTAATCATTATATTGAAGATATAAAAGTAATGAAAAGATCAACAAACAAACATTTCTGTTTACTTTTCACCACGTTACTATTTGTGTAATAAACTGAATTGTCATACGTTATTGTTTATGTATAATAGTATATTCACTGGTCTAGTGTAATATGCTGTGATAAATTGTCGATAACGCCAGGATTTAAACTAAGGACTTTAGATTTCATGTGATAGTTACGGTGATCTATAAAACATAAAAATTACTCACAGTAGATTCTGGTCCTAGTCCTTTCTAAGAGCCTCACATCATGTTCCTTGTTCGGTTGTTCTCCGAGTTGCTGCGATTAGAATGACTTTTAAATATAGTAGTGAAGAGTTAACACACTTTTAAATATACTTAACTTTTCTTTCGTTTTTTCCATAGATATAAGTAATTTAGATGTGTACTTATGTAGTGTACATATCAGCTGGATTATTTAACTAAAATTTTCCTATTTTATCACACGTAATTGATGTTCTTTTATAGTTACGTTCACAACCATAGGATTAATTTTATTTATTTTTAGTCTAGGGGCCAAGCATTTACAACTATAAACGAACAGACTCGAGATTCGTGAAATTGATGAAATATTTCCCCCAAACATCAAATTGATTGTCAAAACTAGATTTGGTGCGTGTCGTAGTAAAGGAACTATAAAGAAGTAAGTTAATCAAGTGATATTTTTAGGAAATATAGTTGTTTTATTAAAGATATTTAAATCCAACCGTCAGACAACGATAAGGAACGATTAAATTAGACATGTTCAACCAATTATTTGTTAGCGATATTGTCAAATATTCTAGTTTTTATATATTTAGAAAGGGTGATCTACGACACTTTAAACCTGTAAATTATTCTTTGTAAGATACACTAGTACACTAATATGTACGTTTTACTCTAACATTGGTCATTATTCGTTCTCAGCGTGCCCTAGTCTGACATAAAACTAAGGGTATATATGAATTACTGTACTTACTATTGCACAGCCCCGCAACAACAAAAGGAACTAGATGTTGATTGGACACTTCTAGTAGGCTTACATTACTTTTTTAACATGTTTTTGAATTGCAACACACATTCAATATGAATAAGGGCTTTTAATCTGACATTTGCAACAGAAAATTGTGTATAGACCGATTTTAATAACACATTTAAAAAATAGTACTGGATATCGTGTTATTAAATGTGCACAAAGGAATACTCTATAACTACATAGTACCTTACATTGACTTAAAAAAACATCTAAATATAAAAATGAATTCAATATCCAAATCTATATATCTTGTGTTCTGTAATTGCACACTTTGTTATTATTCAAATACATACTTATTATATGTATAGCTTTAAATATTTATAGCTAATACATCACTTACGTATGTATTGTAAGTTAAGCGTTAAACTTTACAAACCTAAACCAGTAATTCAGTGTGTAACACAGACGTAAAATAATTATTGGCTTCTCCTTCAGTTCTTGGAAACTGAGGTAAGCACCTTGCATTTTAATTAGTAAATTATTTTGTAACTTAGGAAGATGATACAACATTACGATAACTAAGAAAAGTTTTTTCAGGAATGTCACTTTTAGCCAGGTTTTCGTTCGCATGCAAAACATATTCGCAGAAATATACCTTAATTATAGAAGATATAATTATGTATAATATTGTCTATTGGTTATAATATTAGTCAGTAGAATATAATATAAAATATATCCTTTTAACTCTATTGCAACTATTAGTTATCGACCTTAACATTGAATACGCTTTTGTGAAGAAAATCGTTAACTGAGATACTTCTTAATTAAATTACCAAAAGAAAACAGCAAAATATCTACGGGACAGAATATACACCTATCTATATTCTGAACTGCTTGTGGTCTTTTGGTTTCACGTTGAGGTCATAAGTCACCTTCAGTTGTAATTTTACTACGTTAGAAACTTTATTATGGGCTTGTGTGTGTCTGTGGACACTTGGATCTGTATATTCCGTTCTTAGGCGAGATGTGGTTGTTCATCGTTCAACATAACTTTAAGGAATATGATATACAGCGTAGGACGTGTTAGGTTTGGAAATATATCTCGCCACCCGTCTCTTTGTGTGTTAGAGCGTATCCTTCAAGGTCCTAAATGTTTGGCAATTATTGTAGTCCTGCCTATTCCGTTTACTCATCTGATCTAGCTCTGGTGAGTTCCTAATGTTGTCAGCCTAATGTGAGAAAGTATCCAAGGCTCGCGGTTATAACTTCTGTGGTGTTCATGGGAATAATCCCCAGCACCATCCATTTCACAACATGAGCATTTTAATTGCCCAGTACCTCGGTCTAATATTCCACACTGGATGAGTGTATAGGCTTTTAGCATTAGAATTAAAATTCCTCTACTTTTTAAAAAATTTAGTACTAGCAACGAAATAATGTATTGGGAATTAACACTTCACCAAAAACTTCAATCGTTATTGCTTGTTAGCTTAAAACTTTAGGAGAGGATAGTAAAGTCAGACTCCTTATATGTAAGAAATGAGAAATTAGCAAAAATATTTTATATTAATCTTCACATTTGTTACGTGTTATGTAATATAGCCTTCGCTGAGTTTGTATGCCAAAATTTGAAGTCTGTATAGCTTGTTTTATTTTCGATTTATCCTATGGACAGATTCACAAACAATCAGACAAGTAAGAAATATTGAAATCGTGTAAGCTAAATGGGTATTAGGCTTCTATGACGCTTAGTCTAATTCCATGTTTGGACAGCACCGTCATATAATTCATTTTGTCTATGTAGAAACCTCATGCAGTTTTCTATGGCAGTAATAAAATAAAATGTCTGGTAAGCAAACAAGGGTACTACAACATAGGTGTGCAATGGAATTATATATTGCCAGTAACTTTCTACATTGAGCACAATATGTTATAATATCTTTTCACTCTATTAATAAATGTGGCATTACAATATCACATGATAGTACACAGTTTGTTGACATATTTAATAATTCACCAATCATGGTTGCAAATAAGAACCATAAATATTTGCTCTACCAAATCTGTACGATTGACCTGCACTAATATCACACACAGTAACACGGCTATGGTTGGAAGAGCTGATTATATGTGAGTGTTGAGTTTAGCTTCAGTCTAACTTTCTCTTACGTGCAGCAAATGAAATCATTAATCTTCCACTCAAGAAAATCTTACGTGCACTAAAATCTTCTAAACAGTACACAGCTATGGTGAGAAGGACGATTCAGTGAGGCTGTGAATGTTAGGTGTTAAACCGATGCGGGTGATCCTTTTTAACTTTTTTCGTGTTTGTTAACAAAATATTTTTGGATCCCTTTCGATGAACATGACTCGAGATTTAAGAAGTCTGCAAAAGCATCAGATTTTAGACGCTGCACTAAGAAGAATATGAACTCGAGCTAAAGTCAACATACGTATGGAATCAGCCCTTCCCATCTTATCTGCGTTATTGAAGACTCAGTAGCTCCACCGTGCTTTTGGATCGTGTCAGTCAACATCTTAGTGCTTTTAGTTGTGGACATGATGAGACATGAGGATACAGGGTGCATAATGAAAATAATGAGAATTATAAAAAAAATGTTTTTATCATCCGATTAATAAAAATCGTGAAAATACTTAAAATAGTCTCCTACTGCATCAATACACCATGTAGAATTCTGCCACGCTTGGAAAGCACCCTGGAAATCCTCCACTGGAACGCCTTTCAGTACTCTTATAACTTCAGCTTGGATGTTTCCCACTGCTTTCCCTTCAGCTCTCTCTTCAGCCAGTGGAACAAAAATATCACACGGAGCTATGTCAGGGCTGTAAGGAGATTGGGGCACCACGGGGGTCTTGTTCTGGGTAGGGTAGTTGGCAACTACGAATGCTGCGTGGCTGGGGGCATTTTCGTGGTGGAGCTTGAAGATGACTTTAATATCAAGCCGGACGCGGGCGATCCTGCGTTTCAGTCTGAAGCACCTCCAGACTAAGGACTGCGTTGACAGTTTTTCGTTGCGGTATAAACTCAAAATGGACGATTCCTAGAACTTCAGAGAAGACTATCAGCATTAATGTGATACGAGACATGCTCATGTGCATTTTTTGTGGTTCGGGAGACGATTTTGTGTACCACTGGGAGTTCTGCCTTTTAGATTTTGGATTTTAATATGTGCTAATGATTTTTTGTATAACACAAATTGCTAAAAAAAAATTTGTGCTTCAGTTATTTAGGCAATGGTTCACTCCGGCAGTGTGCCCTCTCAATTTAGGAGATTAGCTGACGCATTATTCTCCAAAACAACTTATTTTATTTCGTCATGAAACATAAATTTCATTATTATCATTCACAAACTGGTATTTTAATATTTGAATTTAGTATTAGAATCTAATTATGCGTTCATAATAGTGCATAATTTAAATTAGCCCGTTACAATCTCTTGTATTGTGAAAGAGAGCTCTGGCGTGGATTTCTGTAACTAATAAAATGAGTTAAATCTTCTAGAACAAATTTTGGGTACAACTCTTTGGTATTGTTCTTAATTTTTGAAATATATCAATTAAACTTAAAATATTTATAGCTTTTATTTCTTAAATAAAAATCAATGAATAATTTTAACTCTTTGCGAATGTTTTGCCTACAAGCAACGATAGAAATATTGTTGTAAAAAACAAATTAGAAAATGCTTCTCATAACAATATATACATATTTTTGATAAAACTACGTGAAAACTTCCAGTAGCCTATATATTGGTGTCCATTCAGTATAAAATAATGTAAACTGATTCTCCTTGTACTGCATGGGTACTAAGAGGATTATATATAGCACCAAACACTAATTAGTAGCTTTTACACAAAACATAACAGTACACTGTATTAGGTATATTTCATTGTTCATCTGTTAGAGCTAAAAATAAAATATTTGTATGAACATTTTGTGCTTTAAATAATGGCTAAAACTAGGATGTAAACTGCTATGTGTAATGAGAAATAGTGAGTAAAACTATGATTTATATTGAATTAAAGTAACTCATCCTTGTAAGTTCTAGTCCTGGTCCTGCTTCTGGACATCACATCGTGTGCCTGGTGCTACTTCCGTGACTATCTGTGAATTGAGTGAAGTTTGCAAAATCCAGCGACATAACACTTTAGAATTATTTAAAAAACATTATATTATAAATGCCACTTTGTTTCCATGGATATAAAATAATATTTTACTAAAACTACTGCTTACGTTTCACCTGTTACTTACATTGCTGACGTCACGACTACTAATAGTACTAAACGCTTGTTGTCTGATTACCCCAACACATATATTTTAGGGGCACAAACGGGAGAATAAAACTTAACTATAAAGATTCTAATACATTTTTTCCCGGTTTCTGATGTATGTGCTACATTATTATTGTATGGATGCAATATCCAGGGACACTATTCGACATGACATGTTATACCTATTGCTAATTATTCTACAATACACGACATAAGATTCTAATAACATTTTTTCCCGGTTTCTGATGTATGTGCTACATTATTATTGTATGGATGCAATATCAAGGGACACTATTGGACATGACATGTTATAACTATTGCTAATTATTCTACAATAGTTTATATTATAAATGCAAACTCTTTTGAAGATTTTTTATGTCAATAATCACGATAACCCTACTGAACAGATTTTAACAACTAAACTTGATAAGACCATTACTTATATACAAAGAAAACTTACGCGTATTTGTATTTTAAAATATTCCTTAAAAAATTTTACCAAATTTATATATTGTTTAATAACTTAAATATAAATTGAATTTTAAATATAACAATGTAGTATTTCGCTGCTTACCACGTGACAGGACAGTGTATTTAAGAATTTTGTATTTCAGTATATAAATATCATAATATGATGTCGTGGTAAGATGAAAATTTTAATGGTAAGTACAATTTATATAAATAGCAGCAATGACATATTAAACCAATTTACATATTCTGCCACCTTATAAAACACTTATGTTTAGCTTGTTGGACATTTCCCATACGTAATTTAATAGGCGAGTGTTTCAATAGGTAATAAAATCACACCTTAGATTATCCTGTACATCGATTTCTCATCATGCGATAGTAATTAAATTATTATAAATTAATAAAATAAGTGGCTCACAAATAAATATAATACCCCAAATTACATTTGAGACACCGGATAGATTATTACTTATTTAGTAAGTAAGCTTCTCAGGTAACAAAGGCGCATTGTGAGAGAATTCTATATACTCGTATCATCATACGGTAGTAATATATTCCTTACGAAGCCTTAAAAGAATGGAAGCTCACAAATGAATAAAATATCTAAAAAGTACGATTTAAAACACTTTCGTTAATGTTTTAGAATACATGTTGTGGCATTGTAAGCTAATTAATATATTTATTAATAAAGTAGAGGGTAATTTATAAAATAATTATATGATTAAATGAACCATTTAGAGGATATTGTTTTCTTTCTAATCTTCATACAAGAAATAAAAAAAGACGGCATATGCTCATGCAGACGCGAGATGCCTGCACATACACGACATGGATTATAGAACAGAATATATAATGGAATTATAAATATACTAGCATTTGTTGGTACACCTATGAGCCCAACCAGCAACACAATATATTTATAGTGTAAAATAGTGGCATAATGTTATCGTTAAGTGTTCATTAGTTTTAGTAATAATAAAGTAAAAACCCAGGTATTAATATTTAGGTACATTTACAAAACTAAGATTATTTTAAATCATAAACAAACCTGTGCCTTTACTGGAAAAAATATTAAATTTTAGTAAATATTCATTTGGGATTGAAATTTATAATAAAATGTTAAGAAATCAAAATATTTGCATGTAACTACGTTATAAACGTTTATTCTCTAATGTATATTTTAAATCTGAAATCAAGAAGAGGGATTTTCATAAATATATAATATTTATATACTTTTCTCCATAGAATATTTATTTGAGTGTTAAACCACAAAGGATAACTCATTAATGTTTACTATTAATATATTTGAATGTAACTACATTTGATATCAACTTTTAAAACCATCTTTTCATAAATTCATTACAGTTCCAGTTTTCTTGTAAATGAAATTGTAAATCTTACAACACATAGTGTCCAATATTTTAAACTTATATCATTTTCTTGCTTATAGTTTTTATAAGTCTAATAAATTTAAGAGATCACAGAGTATGGCGTTGATCTGTGAAACCCCCTTCAAACATCATAGTACTGAAGGATTTGAAAAAGGAAAATCGTTGAAGTATAAGTTCTAAAATCACGTGTAATACACCATATCCCTGAATCAGCATGGTTATTTTACTACTCATTTATAACGTAAGGTTAGAGAAGGCACTTTCTACTGATGTGGGTAAACAATCCAACTGGTCATAAACTAATTATTATTATTATACACAAACGTGCAAGATTATGACAACCATCTAAGGCAGTAACCAGGTCAGTTCGGAGCTTATTGCCAGGATTATTATTGATATCCTTAGGATGCAAGCCAATCCGTCCCAGTATTGAACCACAAAACAGAAACCTCAAACGTTAATCTAGGTCTAATCCCGTAGATATAAAGCAAGTGCAATAGCTTCGGGTACCCTCCGATCGGAAGCCTGCACAATATTAGTAACCATACTCTCCTGGCAACAAACCTTTCTAGTCGTGGTCCCAAATTCTGTCACCTGTCAACAACATTAGGAACTTGACTTGGCATCAACTCGCTGATAGAGCTTCCTCGACAAAAAAAGGACCTATGGCTTCCCATTATGTCTTCTTCTAAATGTGACCAGGGCAGCATGGACCGGGTTAACACAAGGACAATTCTATCACTCTAGTTTACTGCTCTCTTCAGGATTGCATTAGTCAATTCCGTGACTGTGATTTTAAATTTACCACTCACAAGAATTATCATGTCATCTCATCTGCATATACCTGTGGGAAGAGACCTCTACTGTTACAGACCTAAACAGGTCGTCCATAACAAGGAGAAAGGACGCCGTCCTCAAGAGAGACTTAAGTGGTACTTTCACTGATCTTTTACCCCAAACATTGGGTTTAACGTTTCTAGATATAAGTAGAAATAAAAGATCTAAATATTTCTGTACTGTTTAAAACATTTTTTTTTATTTTAAATGTACAAGAAAATTTATTTTATTAATTCTGGAAATATAGTCTGTAAAGCGTACTTTATATTATTACATTGAATAATATAAAGTACGCATAATTATGAGATTAGAAAATCTTAAAAAAATTCCTCATCGGTTGCCTTGTTTATATATAATGTCTCTAAAACTCATCATCTTTGGGGTTTTTCATGTAAACAGGAAGCTCTCATAAATTTGTAGCGGATATGAGGATAAATAATATTTAGCGGATATGGGAAGAAATAAAATAAACCCAATTATATTACTTATGTTCTATTATTGAAATCATGGGGTACTTACAGTATTGAAGATTGTGTTTCAGACATTGTACCAGTAGCGTTGCTTCTCAACATCTTTGTGGTATTTGAATAATATTTGAAAATATACCGAGCATTTACAGAGATACCAAATTTGTATTCATAAAAACACTTAAGAAAGTTTAAACCATTTTTATACAGTTCTGAAGTAAAGGAATTGCTATTCATTGAACAATCAATGTTATTCGTGAATGTTATTGTGCTGATTGTCAGTCGAGTTTTCACGCTAGGTGTGTGAACATGAGTCAGGCGGATGTAGATTGCTTGGAGGAGCTGAACTCAGTGTGGAGGTGTAACTCTTGCAACAACGAACGCAGGAAAAGCATGAGGTTGGAGACGAGTGTGCAGGATGGCAAACTTACACTTGAGGACGTGATGAAGGTGCTTAATGACATACGAGAGGACCAAAAAGCAACCAAGCAAGACTTCAACACTTCTTATGAGGCTCTACATGTCAAACTTGAGGAAAACGCTCAGTCACTTCAAAGCGCTTTACAGATAATAGAGGAGTTTTCGAAGAGAGTTGTCGATTTGGAGTTGGAGAATGGTAACTTAAAGAAAAAGGTTGATGAACTGGAAATCAGAGTGGATGACATGGAGCAGTACTCGCGGAGGAACTGTCTGGAGATCCAAGGAATTCCCGAAGAAAAAAATGAAAATGTTCTGGATATTGTCAAGGACGTTGGTCGCGCACTGGGCATGGATGTCAGCGAGGAGATGATAGACACTTGCCACAGATTGGGCCAGAAAGACAGCGGTTATAGAGGACCACGAGGTATCATCGTGAAGTTCGTCCGTCGTCTGGACAGGGAGACGCTCCTGCAGAAGAGACGTGAGAGGAAGAAGGACTTTTCCACTCGTCACCTTAGTCTTGACAGGCCGTCGGACGTTCCCGTGTACTTGAACGAGTCTCTGTCACCGATGAGGAGGAAGCTGCTGGCCAAGGCGAGGATGCTCAAGAGGGACCGCGGCTACAAGTACATCTGGCTGCGCAAAGGCAACATCCTGCTGCGTAAGGAAGAAGGATCTGCTGTAATTCAAATTAAAACCCAGGCTGACCTTGATAAGTTGTAGATTTAAGCATTTTTTTTCCTTTCTCGAACTGGTTTAAAGTAAAACTTTATAATGTAACAATTTTATTAATAAGAAAAAGTAAATTTTTAGATAATACACAATATACATTTGACACAGTTTTCCTTTTTCTTTTAGTTTAAAATGCAGAATTTCAACCTAAATGAGAGTTATTTTACTGACAATGTAGGAGGGAAAAATAGTGTAAGTATTATTCAGCAAAATATTCGTAGTACGGTATGCGAAAAAATTTTGATGAATTTATAGCGGAAATTTCTTCTTGGAAAAAGTTACCAGAAATCATTATTTTAACTGAAATTTGGATAGGTATAGATGAATCAGATTTTTATCAAATATCTAACTATGATTTAATATAATAGTACACTCAAATGAGAGCTACAGATCTGGTGGTGTTGCTATATTTTTCAAAAGCAATTTTTTTAATAGCTTTCATTATGAAAGAATTAAATTTCAGTCAGCAGACATTTTGAAAGTTAGATTAAGAATATATGATTTAGAATATATTTTAATTGCAGTTTACAGATTACATGAATATAGTATTACAAATTTTGTTTACGAATTAAGACGATATTTACTCAATTCTTGTAAAGAAACAGAGTCAAAAAATCTTTTAATTATTGGTGACATGAATTTAGATCTTTTTAAAGTAGATAACGATATTGATAGCTACAAAGCATTAATGGCCAGTTGCGGACTTGAGTCTCTTATACATGAAGTTACACGCGAAACAGACCAGACACGGACATGTATTGATCATGTTTTTGCCAGAGTAGAATGTAAAGACATGACTAGTGTAGAAGCTATAGTAATCAGGAGACAGATCACCGATCACTACATGACGGCTGTGAGGTTGAGTTGTGGTGGAGTGTGTGCGAGCAGTGAGCTGGGGGACCAGTGCACTGTGACCCGCCTTGACTATGACCGGCTGATCGGTCTGCTAGGTGACACTGACTGGGCTCCTGTTTACAATCAGCAGGATGCTTCTGCTGCCTACGACTTGTTTGAAGGTAAACTTTTACAGTATATTAAACAATGTAAAAAAGAGGTAGCGGTTAGTTCGAAATTTACTAAACTCAAACCATGGATAAATGATAATATATGTAAAAGAATAAAAAAACGAAATGAGCTTTATAAAAAAAACAAGGAATAGACCGGTAAACGATCCATTTAAAAATTATTATATTAGATTCCGAAACAAATTAAAAACAGATATAGAACTTGTTAAGCGCGAGTATTATAGTAATAAGTTTGAAAGCAGTAATGGTAATAGTAAGGCAACATGGAAAATAGTTGGTGAGGTTACTGGCCAAGAAAAGCGCACAAACAAGCCTTTTTGTTTAAGTGTAAATAATGAAGTTATTACTAAGTCAGAAGAAGTTGCTAATGAGTTTAACAAATATTTTTTATCTGTAGTAGATGAAGTTATAGATAGGCAACCAAAACCAGTCAGCTTTGAAAATAGTGCATATAAGAATGTATTTAATTTTTATCAAGAGAAATGTTCTATTATGATAGGGCCAGTTTTAAGAGAAAATGTACTACAAGCAATTAATTCATTACAAAATGGAAAATCTCCTGGAATTGATGGAATCTATTCTTTTTTGCTTAAAAACATTTCTCATACAATTGTTAATGTTTTTACTTATATAATTAATCTTAGTTTTTCTACGGGAGTTTTTCCGTCAAAATTAAAGCAAGCGGTTGTTATACCAATTCATAAGAAAGGTTCAACATTACTTTGTAGTCAGTTCAGACCAATATCCTTAATTTCTACCTTTTCAAAAATAATAGAGAAAATTATGAAAGAAAAACTATTGAAGTTCTTAGAGAAAACAAAGTTTTTTAGTATTAACCAATTTGGTTTTAGAAGTGGGAAGAGTACGGAAAACGCGTTACTAAAACTCGTAAGCTCAGTCACAGAGGGGATTAACAATAATTTATTTGTTAGTGCACTTTTTTTAGATATAAAAAAAGCATTTGACACTGTTGATCACAACATTCTTTTAAAAAAGTTGTATAATTGTGGTGTACGTGGAGTTGCTTATGATTGGTTTAAAAGTTATTTGACAGATAGAAAACAGTGTGTTAGAATTGATGGAGTTTTAAGTAGCATGGGCAAAATTGTATATGGGGTACCACAAGGCTCTGTTCTTGGGTCAATTCTCTTTATAATATATATAAATGATTTATGCACAGCAAATTTTAAAGGACAAGTTACAGCATTTGCGGATGATACTGCCTTTTTTTTATTCAAGTAGCACATTAAATAATATCGAAAGCCAAATGAATCTTGATTTAAAATGTATAAAGTGGTGGTTTTCAAAAAATAATCTTGTGTTAAGTACCGAAAAAACTAATTACATGAATTTTTCACTTAAAAGGAAGGACTCTCCGAAGATAAGGCTAACCTATAACTGTTTAAGTTGTTTAGTAAGTAGCAGCTCGTGTTCTGAATGTTCAGAAATAGAGGAGAAAAATGAAATAAAATATTTAGGTGTTACATTAGATAATGCGCTAAACTGGAAAAAAACATATATTATATTTAAAGGCAAAATTAATATCAGGTGTTAGGCTGTTTTACTTTCTACGAAACATGTGTCCCTTGCAAACTTTGCGCTCTTTATATTTTTCATTAGTTCAAAGTAGACTGCAGTATGGAGTTGTTTGTTGGGGTGGAACTTATAAAACTTCCCAAAACTCTTTAATTGTAATTCAGAAGCATTTTGTTAGATTAATCTCGAAAAAAAGTATTAGAGAACCTTCTCACCCTTGTTTTGTAAACTTAAAAATTCTTCCTTTGCGACATTTGTACGTTTTTGCAGTATTAAAAAACTTTTTTATCGGGAATAGGAACTTAAAGCACTTAAACATTTTTAAGCAAAGATTACGAAATGCTAATGAATTCCAAATATCTAAGCCTAAAACAACATTTTATGTCAAATCATATAACTATATAGGTCCAAAATTGTTTAAAAAATTACCGAAAACCATTAGGCAGATAGAAGGTTTAAATAAGTTTTTGAAGGAAACAAAAAAATGGCTATATAATTATAAAAACATTGAAGATCTGTTTTTGACATTAAAATAAAACCGCTAAGGGTATTCAACAGTAGCAATTTAAGTTAGTTTTAAGTGGTATATCTTGTAACGTTATGTTATAAGAAAATTTACTATAGCAGAATAGTTTTTAATTTTCTATATATTTTCTTTTAACAACTAAGCACACATTTCTTGTTTTTATATGTAGTAGTGGTGTGGTTATAATTCATATGATTTTTAGTAATGTTAGGGAAACAACGTTGTTACAATTTAGTTGCCGCTATGGATTTTCTCTTAGTTATTTTGTTTAATATTATGATGGAACCCCAAAACAGGTTTTCAAACCTTAGGGGCCCTATTTATTTTCTCCTTAGTTAATTGTCTCGAAAAATTTATTATATTTTAAAATGTTAGATTAGATACTTAAATTTTTACTCTTTATTTATTTATTTTTTTAGCTGCTAAGCATTATATAAGTGTAAAAGTTTATTTTGTTTAGGAGGCAGCCTGGCAAGTGTTGTTTTTGTATTCTATACTTAAATTGTTAATTTATGTGTTCTTTTGAGAAAAGGAGAAAATAAACGTATTCTTATTCTTATGTTTTAAATAACTTCGTATTAGTTTTTTGTGTGCGTATAACATTCCATGTTTCCCATGGACGTCTCTTAACATTTTTTAATAATCCATTTATGTTTATTCGCACGAGAAACACTCTACACTGTAATGTTTCTAGCAATACGATTTAATTTCAACAACAGGTACTTTGTAATTTTTAAACATTTTTGGAATTAATTATCGTTTATTTACAAGATTATTACATGAAACCTCTTTGTAAAATTAACACTTGGGTTACAAATATATTAAATGTGACGGTTTTAGAACGTTTAACTGCAATTTCGAATGTTTAAAACTCTAAACAGCGCTAATTTAAATAACAATCTAATTATCGTAAAATGTTAGGATGTTGAAACTCTAGGTTGCAGTAAAGTTGTTTGAATCATTTCTAAAACTAGTATATTTAAAAAAGGAATATATTTTTAAGTAGTCGCACTATTGTGAAATATTAATATAAAAATAAAATTTATATAAACAGTTTTACATTATACTTGGAATAAATGCAGTATAAATTTTAACTTATTGCGTATATATTTATATTTTTATATCAATTTTTTGGCTGAGGCATTACCTATTTTATTCTTTGAAATTTTATAAATACGTTTTTCGTCATACATACTTATAACCTAACTTTAGCTGTTACATTGCAGTGTAATAACTACCAATGAACGGGTATTTTTGGAAAAAGCAATTCAATGGGAACACACGATGCCCAGTGTGTGGGAAGCTTGGAGTTGCAATAAATCAATTTCAAGACAACAGCTGATCCCCTTAGCTAGATTAAGTATCACAACTGCGTACACATTCTTAGTTCTGATCTTAAATAATAATATGTAAGTCCAGTATGATTTAACTCAGACTAAATGCACAGTCTATCTTTTTATTTTGTTATCATAATGTTTACTATATTATGTTATAATGAATAGTATTAGCTTCATAATACCTTATATTATTGTGCCACTAATGTTGTATAATAGTAGGCAAGTTCATTGCCGCACTTTATACTTTAAGTTTCATTGCAAGTTTGACCATAAGTGTTAGAGTTTTTTAACACTTGAGTAAGAGGGTGGATTTAAATTCTCGAAACGCACTGCTATATTTCACAACATATATCAAGCAACGTCGAGCGTGACTGTTGCTTGGATGGGTGGCCGCTGAGCGATCCTGTCCGTGCAAGCAGTCAGCCTGCTCAGCTATTGGTGGTGGTTCAGAATTCATAAGCCGTTGACCTCCAATTTAAGTTTTATAGACGGCTCTTACAGGTTTGGAAGAGGGTTGTCGTTTATAAAAAGAGAATTTATAATCTTTCTTCTTAGCTTTCCTTTTACAAATGCCAATGGAACAAAACACTTTGTTGTAGTAGCGCCGATATTATATGACAACAGTATCAGACTGTAACATCTTTCATCCAGTAGCCAACTCGTCTCCAAGGAACTGAATAAGAAATGAGACGGATTCGATTGTTTCCTGTACCATCAGTAAAGATGTATAAAACTACGCTTTTAAAGAATATTTTGCTGTTTTATTGCTCTGGATGAATGCTGATTGTTTAGTTTATCTAACTTTATGGAATATTATTACCTCTGTAAATGTAATAAATGTTAACTAAACTTGATCATGAAAATTAGGTTTAGGTATGCATTTAATCCAACTTTTTAACACCATTTCATGTTCCAGGCGATTATCCTTGTACCTTCTTTCATCAGTTACTTAGATAACGCATAGAATATATTTAAAGTAAGTACTAATTTATGTCAAAAATAAGCAATGTTAATTTTTTAGCTGCAGTAAGTAAAACAATATAATACTCAATTGAAATATCTTAATTAATACATATGTGTGTAAACCACTATATACAATAAGTTGATATCAAGTTGGATAATATGTGCATACTAAATAACTTTTAAGTTGGTTAGTATATTGAACAACACAAAAAAACTAAACAAAATTAATTTCATTAAACCAACATGTAATGTATGTGTGGGTATGCATTTACATAAAAAGAGCCCATGTTAACGTAAGTACTTGTGTTTACGTAAATAAGCAATATTGGTAAGAAGAAATTTAGGTAAACACGTGAAACGTACGTACAACAATTACTTATTATCCATGAAAACATCAAAGGACAGATAAATTACTTTAGATAATTCAAAGCTTTTGTTTTCAGAATTCATGCATGCAGTACGTAATACATCAGCTAGAATAAGTTCGGAAGGCTAAAACGAGGACCAAGACTATCATAGATGAATTACTGTTATTATTTAGAGTTCCAAGTTTCTAATCATAGCATCTCTAGCTACCCAAAGCAGTTTTCATCCTAATTAATCACAGCAAAAAACACTGGAACAGTAATGTTAATGGTAAAAAGATATTTTATCTTTGCATATGTTTTAATTTCACTATTTATTTTTCGTAGGTATTTTTCTTAACCAATGAATTGCATTTATAATTTTTATTTCAATACTTGTGTTTTGAGCTGTTTTTCATTCCGTCTATACCCATAGTGTACAGAAAGAATCGAATCCGAATTTAATACATAAAATCTTGAACTTCTCGGCCTTACTTCGTATTGTGAATACATATTTGCTAAAGTTTTTACAGTTTCATTTTAGTATTATTTCATAAATTATATCTATCAGACATCTTCTGGCGATTTCTAGTAGTATAAGCATTGACCTTGAGTTGAAAACTGTTAAATGTAGCCATTTAAGAATATAAATGATCAAATATATGATCACTTCCGATATTAATATGGTCTTTAGTGTTTTAGTTATTAACGTACATAGAATCAACCACAAACATTTATATTTTATTGGCTTATATGGTACTTTAGGTCAATTATTAAGATTGTTAGTTTTAAAACAAATATTTAGGTGTACATTTAAGCGAATTTAAAAATATGTTATAAGGGGAAAACAGTGGTATTTATATTAAAAACCTGATATTTAGATTTTTCTTATTGCAAATTAAATATTTTAAACTGATTCTAGAACTCTATTCTTATATTTCGGGGATACGTATCCTTAGAAATAAGGTTCAATCAAAATATAAATTGCATTGACCATGTATTTTATGAAAGCGGCTGCTCACATAAAACTGTCTATAACCAGAACAGTTCACAGTTTTGATATTTTCATAGAACATCTCGTCATTGAACAAGTTTTATTCCACGATGACTTACAAGAAGGTAGGATTATACCACACCACGTGTCACGTAACAGGCTTCGCTGACTTCATCTAAAATGTAATGGCTGTTGCTTATGACAATGTCGAGATATCTTGCAGATATATTTAATTCCCCCAGCACACATATTATAAATTGCTTGAGCCTACTTAATAGCCCCTAATAGGTATCAATAATGCAATAGGTATGGACATGCACCGTCAAAGAACTTGCTCTTCTCTACGGAAAAAAGTTAATACATAATTTCTTTCATAATTCTACACGAGCTATTTTCATAGCTTTTGTAACAGTAGTTACAAAATACAAGTTTTGGTCGGGTAGTAATATTTTCTTGTTACCGTGTTAATAATGTTTATGTACATACTTGTCCTATGAGCTGTTTTTAATTATATCTGTACCTAAAAAGTACAGAAAGAATCGATTCATAATACAGTTCGTTAAGTCTCCCACTCTACATCAAGTCAAGTCAAGTCAAGTCGCTGTGACTGTGGGGGGGGGGTGGTTCCCCCCACATCTTTCAAGGCCTCTGCCGGTTAGGCTTTTGCCTTGTGTCTCGAGGGTCATAGCCCTAGTAGCTTTCGCTACCTGTCAGTGGGGTGAAGTGTCGTGGTCCAGTCGAAGTTGTAGTCGATGTCATCAGTCATCCATAGGAAGACGCAGTTGGGGAACCTCCTGGGCGCGAAGCTCACGGATGTGATCCCACGGTGAGGACTCTGCAGCTTCCTCAAGTCTCGATTTCAGGCCTTCTACGAAGCTCCTGATGGTAGGGACGTTGGACGAAGCCCTGACTACGGTGTTCCTCACGAACCTGGGCGACCCAGTGGCCTGCCGGAGACACACGCTCTGGACAGCGAGCAACTGCCTCCTTGCGGTCTTGCAGGTGAAGTGGTACCATGCTGGGGCCGCATATGTGAGCACTGGTCGTATCAGAGCCGTGTAGAGCAGGACCTTCGTCCTGGTCGGTAACTTCGTGGAGTTGAGCAGGGGGCCGATGCTGCCGAAGCCCTTCCTCGCTTGGCCACAGATCCTCTTGACGTGGGGTGTGAAGGTCAGCTTGGAGTCCAGGAGTACCCCCAGGTACTTGACTGAAGTACTCCACATCAACACTATTTATATTACATATTTGCTATAAATTTCAAATTTAAGGGGAGAATTAATTCCTAAAAGATATCTATCAGATATTTTTCTGGCAATTTCCAGTAACATAAATATAGACTTTGACTTGAAAAGGTTTTGTGATTGCTGGTTAACAATTAAACTTGAAAACAAAGTATGCCTATGCATTATATTTAATAATTGTCTAAAACTGTGTTGACCAGTTTTGATAGACATATGGTCTATAATGTTCGAGGTCTTCACGTAGTTATTGAATTTAACACCAGAGTTCTATCGCAGTACATGATATAGTATATAGTCTATGAAAGTGGTAAATAAAGTGAAATGCTTTTATTTCCAAATCACTTTACGGATTTTACTTTTCAATGTAACTGATTATTATTTTATATCTATTTCATGGAAAACTATAACGAACCATTGTGGTGAATCATGTATCAGCTGAAATTTTAAAATGTTAGATCACTCTGCAGGAATGAACTATTACCATATTGACCTTAGTATGAATGTTAGTTAATATTGTGAATTGAATGACAGTATTAATAAATCCTAGAAACCGCTAAAATGTTAACGTTTAATTGCCTTAATAAATATTTTAAGTTAGGATCCTTTGGTTTTCTTAGGCGTCGTGAGGAGGGATTGGAGCAGGTAAGCATTGTACAGAAGACAGCATGGTTTTGTAAAGGCCTGGGATTTTTCATAGCTTAAACTGGAAGAGAGAGTCTAATACTCACAATTAATAAAACTAGGAAACCTGACCCACTGTTATACAAAAACTGGTTAGTTGTTAAGCAACTATTTAGTTCTACAACTGTATGAATTTTAAACAAGTTTACAATTAAGTAGGAAAAGTGGTATTTCTATTTTTGGCATTTAATTTTTTCTTACGAATTAAAGGTTATAATTAGTTTTGGTACTAATACATATCCTTAACAATAAATGTACTAAATATATAAACTGCACTGACCATGCACTTCAAGACAGGTACTGCTCACATAAAATTATGTACAACATGATCAGCTCTCAGTTTTTATATTCTCAGGGAACCTCCAGTCATTGAACATGTGTTACCCTACAATGACTTGGATTAAAACAAAATGCAAATACGCTATACCATATCACGTTACACGCTTCACTGATGTTGCATGCAAAATTTAATGTTAATGATTCATTTTAATGTTGAGATGTCTTATAAACATTTTTGTATCCTCCAAATTCGTGTCACTATAAAAATTATACACAAGATTGGTTGAGAATATTGAAAGTTTTTTTTAAACAGCCTTTGATTCTTGCATATCTTAGTATTGGCATATTATAGCATAGGTTTATTGATTTTGTGGTGAAGGGAATCTTTATAAATTGTTTGTTTTAAACTTTAAATCATCGAACGTGTGGCTTATCAATCACAATTAAAGTTTTATGGAACTGTTTGTAAGAGTTATTTTTCTTAGATTTAAACAATTGTAAGTAACCTTTAGATACCAATAACATTTATATCACCTTCAGACAACTATATTGCGTAATTAAACTGATTTTAGCTATATTTTAATTTTTTATACACGCTTACCAAACGCTAAATTTCATAGTTGGGCTTATGTTTGTTTAGCTACTATAAATTGATTTATGGAAAATTATAACTTTTAACCTTTCATACTCTTCCACTTTGAGTCCCACGAAAACTAAAGCAAAGATGTTTTTCTGACTTAAGATAAATTCCTCTAACCCTTCAAAAGACAAAGCAGGTTTATTGGGTAATACAATGTAAATTGCCTTCTTACTACTGTTAGAAGATAAAGTATTGGATTTTCAATGATTTTCTTATCTGATAAGAAGGCAATAAACGTTGATCTTACTCAGAAGTATTTATATAGTCGGTAACAGATGTGTACCAATTTATTTTGTTCTATGCGTCTTATTCTACGCCAGATAAAAACTGCAGGTATCCAAGCAACATTTTTTTTTATGTCACTAAAAATTCTTAACGCTCACAAATTCTGTCGGTAGATTTTTTCTCACTTTAGATGCAAGGTGTCAAATACTCGTATATTGGGTCCTTTACCCATGCTTTAAATTGGCTCGTGCATTGAAGAGGGTAATCAATACATAATTTTCAAAATATAAACATCCCATCCATATTGCGTAGTGAAAATTATCTATCAAAACATTAGAATATAGTCATAGGAACGCAATAAAAATGGTAACAGCTGCGTTAAACCCGTCCTTGTAAAGATGGGTATTCATTCAAATTTTTGTTTTCGTGCTAGAATTCGTTAAAATATTACTTCATAATTACTCAAAATAGCTTATGTTAATGTCTTTTATATATTTAATAATATGTAATATTAAAAAAACGTAACTAATTATAATTGTAGTTTACAATTGAATATAAATTTAAATGAATATGATGATCTCATTTCTTTTATAAGTAATAATTTATGAAATAAAAACAGCAATTTCTAAGAAATTAACTAAGAAATGTACAGTACTGTAGCACGCCCGCTGTGATGGGCCTGTTACATTGTAACAGACAACGTCCTGTCCGCTAGGTATGACTGGAGGAGCCGGTACAGGCTGACGTCTAGGGAGACAGCGGTGGTAACAAGTCTCGGGTTATGTTTGTCGGTGAGATCGGAAGACAGTCTAGTTACTTGGAGGGTGGTGGGGTGGGCCCGACGGAAGACTTATTGTTCATAACGAATCTGCTGGTGGAAATCCTCGGGGAATCGGGCCAGAATGAGTCGCTCACGGGTTTTTGTCAGAGAAAGAAGCGCGAGATTGGTAGCTGTCAGGTAGGGTTTTTAGTGGTTTTAGAGAGGCTTCGGGAAATAGAAAAACTTAGCTTGCTTCCGGGGTTTAGGAAATTGTTTCAAGTGTTTGGAGGCAGAATTTGAAGATAAAGGTGAACCATTTCACGACCCGTTCTGGCAGTCTTCTGAGTGCTGGGGTACCAAGGTAGTCAGATCTTTACGCATTCTTCGGACAAAGACTTGAGAAGGGTCCAGCGACTTCAGCTTCAGTAATGCCAGAAAATTCTTCGGTTTCTTCACATTCGTTCTGGTTGGTTCCTTCTACGAAGCCCTGCACTAATCAAGAGTGTTCTGAGTCGCGTATCTGGTGGTTGAGACGTGCTGGGACCGAAGCCCCTCGTTCCCACCTCCATCCCTGACACAAGTCTGTGACTTATTTGCCAGGCTTCTTGCCTTCTCCTCTTCTATCTTCTATTCGGCCTTCGGCCACTTAATCCTCTTCTCGACACTCTTTCTAGTGTCTAGCCTAACAGCACGTCTCCCCTCATATCACCGCCCCTGTGCGATGAGAGTCAGAGAACGAGTCTCCATGGTACAGGTGAAGACCTCAACCTTCTACTCTGCCGTTTACATTAGCCTGGTTTCTCCTTGGATGGGCCGAGCAGTCCTCTTATCGCTTCTGAGGGTTCGGGCGATCCGCCAGATGGAGACTTTGTCTGTGCTTAGAGTGTCAACAAACATCCTCCGGCAGCTCTCTCCTTGTTGTTGCAGCAGATTAAGATCCAAATGTTTTAAGATTCGTTTATACAAACAATATGAAATGTGTAAATATTACTATGAGAATTTACTTAAATATCTCTGAGAGTCATCTTTCAGGCATTTTGTAGTAGTGTAAATGTTGAAAATAATTTTATATTAGGAAATGTTATCTGAAAGGATTAAAATTCATTACGTATTGCGTTAATGTGTTTAATCTCAATCATTTCTAAAAATTTTCCGTAAAAAATATCGTTCTTAACAGATAAACGAGTCAAGAACTTTTTAAGGAACAAAATGGGCCTTACTCTCTGTTCACTACGGGAAAATATCAGTTGTCGGTAACTGCTGCCATCCATACTTTTTACCTGCCTCCATCTTGTCTTGTTCAAGACAATGTTTGTACTGTACGATTTGAAGCCCTTATTTGGATTAAAGTGAGTTCCAATACAAAGACCATGTTCGAGATATCAAGTAATAGAAGTATTCAATCTACAGCTAGTTCACTTGAAGCTGCAGGACTCTGTAGTAATAATTGATAAAACCCTTTAAAACTGAATGTTTAGCTGCCTGACTGGGCCTTGCTGGACCGTTTATTGATCAGGGTTGGACTGAAAGATAAGTGAGTTTAATTTCCCGAAACTCGAGGCTGTTCGTTGTACTTGTCAATGCTTGGTCACTAGGCTAGAAAGGATATACAACAAATCTTGTGTTGGTGATTATAAAATTATAATAGAACGTCTCTTTCGTGGGAATACACATAGAAAGTTTTATTTAAAGAATCCAGCTAATATGTTGATAATAGAAGTACACATCTATATTAACTTATATCTATGGAAACAAGGAAATAAAATTTGAAAAATATGTTTTGGATTGTTTAGTATATTCAAAAATCGTTCTAATCCCCCCCGGAGAAACCAGCACCCCGGAGAACCACCGAACATGGAACAGGATGTGAGGCTCAGAGGGAGGATCAGAACCAGGACCTTCAGTAAGTTATTTTTGTTGTTCATAGTTTCTGCTCTACTACCTCTTTCTAGTTCAGGAATTATAACGGTTCAGATAAAAATGTGTATTTACTTTAATTTCTGGGTTCCAAATTCACTAATGGCGTAAACAAATAGATTTAAGATCTTTTACTTTTAAGCTGAAGGTTACTATACGTTTCGATGCTACTCTTTATTTCTTCACATAAAAACTCAAAAAAATGTATTGAATATATCTGGTACAAGATATGACTCATACTAAAGGGATGTAAGTTCAAAAAGATCTGAAAGTGAGAACAGTTTTAAGTATGTATATTTAGAGGGCCTAACAATAAGTAGTCTTTCTAAACTCTTGTTCTTCCAAGAAACTGGCGTTTAGTTTATCTGAAGATGTGTGCTGATTCATTTACAATAAATAACGAAAAATCATGTATCTGTTAGCTGCAATACAGTAATCCTTATGTAAATATTTACTTTCCGTAGAGGGTTCATTTCTGGCTGGTTTATACCTTCCAGTTGAACCCACATTGGTTACTGCAAAAACCGATGTGTCACTTAAATTTGGCCAACATGATAGATGTCCAAGACCAGGACATCAATAACCGCAAAATTCGAAATTATAGAGCACAAGGGTAATTCTGTAGGTCTAGCCTACTGCGGGAATTGATTGGTGGAGTTTGTAGCGTTCGTTCCCTAAGAGTCAATGGTTCATTCCAGACTAGACATAAGGGCGTGCCTCCCCCTACCTGTTTGATTGGAGATGATGGTTTAGAGCTGGCTTTTCTTTCTTACGGGGAGTCATGACTTAAAATTTAGTGCCCTAATTTTTTCCTCTTGAATCTCGACAGAAGCTGGCCCCTACACCCAACCAAAATATCCTGTCACTCTGGAAGCAGCGTCAAGGACCTTATATGACTAATTGCAATTTTTTTAAGCTTCTTGCCCTAAGAGAACAATAAATCATTTACTTAAATCTGTAAAAAAATGTGGATTTTCCTATACAAATTATATCATATTTTTTCATTTCCTTATCCAGCTACTTAAAAAACAATTCATGATCTACTCCAGTGGTCCTCAATCGATCCTATATTTGAAAGGAAACAGAAGAGAAACAGGATGACCTTGTGTGATTTATGGTTTTAAATCCTCTCAGTATTCTCAGTGTGCAAAAAATATCAGTGTACAATTATTTTCATTGCAAAATGCAAATGATTTAAGATTCTTTATTATATATTTGATAAAAAGTGTAAAGATTAAAAAGAGAATTATTTACATAAATGTGTCAGAGACATCTCAAGCAGGTTCTAACTATCTTGATGTCTTTTCCTTCCTAGAACTTATCGTCTTGAAGGTACACCAACATCTTAGTATAGTAAAACTAACTGCAATGTTTAGATAAGGATCAATAAATGAGTTACTTTAATGGTTTACAATTCAAAGTATTTTCCCTAACTATTCTTCTCACCCAAAATGGCATTCTTGTTTTGCAATTATTAATCACAACAAACAAGCCGTCTCTATTTGATTATAACGCTTTTAAAATTAATAGGATTTTATTCTTTATTGAAGTTTACATTTTTTTCTCTTGCTAAGTGTTTATTATCTTGATCAACAAATAATTTTCTTGTGTTTTTGGGCAAATAGAAATAGCTTGTCATTTATGATATTAAATCCCTTCACTACTCTAGTTGTACAGAAAGAATCAGTTTCCAATTATTCTCCACAACTTTTGCAAGAGTTTTAAGATTCGTTCATACGAAATTAAGAAAATCATCAATCATAACATTATTAGTAATAATTAATTGTAAAACGAAATCACTGTACATTAAATTTAGGTTTGAAAACTATCGGGGATAAACCACTCTACTTATTAACTATTGGAGCTACAATAATAATTAGGCAAAAATTATCGTTTATTTCTTTGTTTACAAGTATAAAACAAATACAATTATTTGTACATTAAATAACAGTATATTAACTATGATAATTTAAAACTTTTTACTTATATATGTAAGAGTAATCTGATAAGAATCGGTAAAAGATAGTAGTAGCCATGTCGCAAGTGAAAGTAACAACTGAATTAAAATGTAACAGGTGAAACAACGGAGTTCATAATGTTATAAGTTTCTATACATGGAAACAGAGTACAAGTATTTCTAATTTTCGATGAAATCAGAAGTGTTGTTTACAAAATTCTTTAACGTCATACTACGTTAGGTTTTAAAAGCATGTCCAGGAACAGGTTAGATGGACAGAGTTTGTTAAGGGCAAGGCCTTTTTCATAGTTCAGTTTAACTTTCAAATCGTCCAACACGCAAGACGTCAGAAACTCACCACCAGGAGGAGTACGAGGGCGAAGACAATGATTGAGACACGGCCTTACAGATGAGCTAATTTAATGAGTTAAGAATCAAAGTTTCTGTTCTCACTGTTCTTCTTAGACATATCTGTTTACGAGTTTTAGCGATTTTCCTCACAGAAAGAAAAACTAAAACTGTTGGACTCTAAGTATAACACGTATTATGTTAACAGGATTTAATCTTATAGGGAACTTACAATGGACTTTTGTCGTGAAGATTACATTAATCAACAATATTAAGGTTAGTATACTTTGTATAAAATTTAGAAAAAAACTTGTTACTTGGCGCTTTTAATGCTTTCAGTGCTCTAAATGTACAGAAGAAATCACTTATCATTGTCTTTATAAAAAAATTAAAATGATTTAAGATCCATCATAAATATTTCATAAAGAGCGTAAAGATTAATTACAGAATTATTTTCTTAAAGATGTCTAAGGGTCATCTTTCTAGCATTTTTAAATATGTAACAAACTTTGAAATTAGTGAATGCTGGTTGACTTAGGATTAAAATTTGTAACTTATTAACGTTTAGTAGTTTAAAATAAACATTTTTAAAACAGTATTGTGAAGGTTTCAAGAAAAACTGTATATATTTTTATCTACTTTTTGTTGCTGAGATTACAACCAGAGCACTCATCAATTTCACAAGAGAAACGAAATGAAGTTATATAGTCATAGAAATAATTCAACTCATAATAAGAACGTACAAAAAGAATCAGTTTATAAGGCACAGCGTTGAAAATTCCAATCTTTCTGGCAGGCATCGGGTAGGCTGGGGCTCTTGTCCCTTCTGAGGTAGCGGCTCTGCAACAAGCAGAATGTCTACTGGTCATGTGTTCGTCTAGCCCCAAGTGGGGCTATTGTTGCGTTAAGTCGTGGGGAGTTGTTAATTGTGTAGTTTTAAATTTCTGCCGCTTTCGAGTAGACTGGTTGGTTGTGTAGTGAAGTGGTGAGTCAGTTGGTTTTTGTTATTTTTCTTTCTTCTAGGGTGAGTCATTGAAACCTTACATCGCCGCTCGCACACCCACAGCAAACCAACAGGGAAACGCGCGCCCATGGTGGCGAACGGGATGCCGGATCAAAATTAAACTAGGTAAAAAAAAAAAAAAACACCGTGGTCAGTATACTCAGGTTCATTTACTACGAAAACACAGGCCTATCCAGTCAATATAATTAAGTATATATATATATATATATATATATATATATATATATATATATATATATATATATATATATATATATATATATATATATTAAAAATAAAAAATAAAAAGTGCCTGCAGTAGTATATACCTCGAACAATTCTTGTCAGGTGCACCTGCATACAAAAATTGGAAACACCATAATTTGAAACAAGAAATGCCAATTCCACCCGGTATCCTTCGGCTAAGGGCGGGCTCCTAATGAAATCCAAGAAATAACTAAATAATATCTAAAACTAACTTAAAATTAAATAACAAAATATAAACTATATAAATGGCAACAATAACAATATCACAGGGTATCACAGATGTTGACTGGTAGAAATGTCCATCATGGTGGCCGTCCCTCAGCAGAGCGCAAAGTGAAGGTTCTCTGCGACCACGCATGATGGAGGGATGACAGGAGATAAACAGCTCATCCCTTGGACCCTGAAACCAGGTTTCAGACTAGTACCCTTTTAAAGTTAATAATTATTAATAAATAGTTGCCAAACAATATAGATTTTAATAAAAGTAAAGTTGCCAAAAATTATCTATCAAGAATTTTAAGTTAAGTAAATTACCAAAATTTCAAAATATCACAGACCAATCAATTACTGATAAAAATTAAAATAAACCTTAATATAGAAGCTGGTAACATTAGAAAACAATAAATAAACAAGATATTCCATTTAAAAGACTAAAACAATAAGTTATAAAGAAATTTATTCGAGGTATACGCAGTAGCCTACCATACGTAACAATTTGGTTAAAACATTTTTAAAACAGGCATTTATTGACAGAATAGGCTCAAAATTGGTGAAAAGCAGGGGAAGGGCATCCTGCACTTAAAATAAAATTCCCAACTCAAAACAACAACCCCAAAGAAAGTTAGTATGAAAATCCCCTCTGTCACAGAACAAAAATTAAGCGTTTTACTCTTGGTAAAAAAAAAATTTAATGATTAGGAAAAAAACTGATGGCCAAAAGTAGCAGCCTAATAACAGGAATCTAAATTTAAAAATTTGATGGCAGAAGGCCTTAAATTAACCAAGTAGGCTATAAGGGGGAGTTATGGGCTAAAAGACCCGAAGAACGTTACATCTCTCAGAAAGGCTTAAATTTAGCAAAATGAACCTTCAGCAGTCTCTCTGGGTTTGTTTACAAAAACTACATAACAAGTGACACATTACAAACAATATTGGCTGCAGAATAAAAAAAGAACTGTAACATAAGCCTAGGACTGGTCCTCACTGAGAGACAGAAAATTAATTTAAGCTGAATAGAAAGGGTGAAAACTAATAAAAGTGTAAGAGAAATAATTTGAAAGCCAATTTAAAATTTAGTTAACAGCCAGAAGTACTAAAATTTAATAAAAGGCAAAGCTACAATTTGGAAAACCATGTGCTCTTAACCTTCACAGTTTGAAAAAATAAAAAATAATCACTAAATATTAAAGGAAAGCAAAACTTACTCATCAGTGAGGGGCCGTAAACCTAGCCGCACATGTTAGAAGGAATCAGCTCAGCAAATCTAACAAAATACTTAAATAAACCAAAATTTTAAACAGGAGCTACTCCTAACTAGTACACTACAGCTCAGAGTCTTTACGCCACTCTCCGGAAAGGCCAAACGCCTTCAAAAGGTCAGTCGCCTCTGCAGCCAATAAACCACACACACACTATATAAAACACACATGAGCCGGGGAGATATAGGTATTGAACCGGCTCATCATCTAGTATGATTTTCCACAGGTAGACGGCTTCCCTGGTTGCCCACTCACGGATGTGTTCCCAAAGTGATTCAGCTGCCGCTGAATACATGGCTCTCGCCTGGCCTGTGATGTATTCATGCAGGCTAGGTATTTCTGCAGACCGTAGGACGACCGTGTTCCGGATGAACCATGGTGTGTTCTGGAAGGCTTCTAGTGCCTTCCTGATCGTCTTGGAGGTGTGTGGATACCAGGCCGGAGCCGCGTGTGTCACGATAGGGCGAACTATCGTGTTGTAGATCAGCAGCTTCGTGTCGGTAGGTAGTCCGGAGTGAGGTCTCAGTAGGGCCGACAGCCCTTGACGGGCGGCCATTCCAAGGTGGATCCTCCCTTTGGCGGCAAGCCCAGTCGTAAGAGTCCTGTTGAGGACGACTCCCAAGTATTTGATGGACTTGGTCCACCTTAGTTGGTCCCCCTGCAGGTGAATCCTCTCACGCTGTGCTGGGTATTGTTGGTGTTTTGTCAAGCAGATACCTTGCTCTTCTGCGTATTGATCCTGACATTCCACTTCCTCAGCCAGGGGTCCAGTTGTTCCATTTGTCGTCTCATGTAGACACATTATTGACGCATGGAGGCCGAATTACTGTAGAACAGTGCGTCGTCAGCGTAGAGGGCGAGGGGCATCCTGGGAATGACTGGGATGTCATTTTTGTACCACAAGTACAGCACTGGGCCCAGTAAAGATCCCTGTAGCACTCCCGCGGTGATGGGCCAAAAGGACGAAACGGCCTGTTCCATAGTGACAGAGAATGTTATGTCTGCCAGGTACGACTGTAGGAGCCGGAACATACTGCCTGGAAGAGGACTCTGAGCCAACTTGTACAAAATCCCTTGATGCCAGACGCGGTCAAAGGTCTTGCTGACATCAAAGGGAACTGCGGTGGTGACCAGTCCTTGGTTGTGGGTGTCAGTGAGGTGTGAGAAAACTCTAGTCAGTTTGAGGGTGGAGGAGTGACTCTGAAGGAAACTGTATTGGTCTTTGCGAATTTCCGTGTGTAAGTCCTCGGGGAAGCGGGCCAGAATGAGTCGTTTGACAAAGAAGGTAGGAGTTAGATTGGGCGATAGCTGTCGGGTAGGGTAAGGTTTTTGAGTCGGAGGCAGGAGTTGAAGAGAGAGGTTATCAATTTCACGACCCATTCTGGAAGTCTTCTGAGCGCTGGGGTGCCCTGGCGATTTGCTCCCGGGGCCTTCTTCGGGCGAAATCTAGCGAAGGCGCTTGCAACTTCAGCCACCGTGATGGTGGGCAGTTCGTCCGATTCTTGCTGATCGTCATGGTCGGTGGCCTCCAAGAAGCTCTCCACTTTACTAGAGTGTTCTGGGTCGTCTATATCATGGTTGGGAGAGAACTGAACCTCCGTGGTGTCGGCGAAGACATCGGCCTTCTCCTCGGCTGTGTAGACCAAGTCGCTCTGTCCTTGGATGATTTTACACATCACCGCCATACTCGGTGATCCCTTTTAATTTTTTCTTTACAAAACCAATAACCAAGACAATAATACACATTTAAAATTTTGGAAATTGTGCGTAGCAAGATTTTATTTACAACAAAATTGAAACTGTAATTAATTTATGGTAAAATGGTCTTAAATGATGACATCAAATTTAATTATATTGATAAAAAATATAAGAAAATTGTAATAATAAATACTTTGTGATTTAACACCCTCATAAAAAACTCTTGAGAAATGTATAATTCTAAAAATTCCTCTTTTCGATTTTCAATCTAAAACGCACACTACAAAATAGCCGTTCTTAAAGCCTTCACAAGCAAAAAGTTGGGTTATTAAGTATTTATCGTTAGATTAAGAATTAAAAAAAGAAGTAGCCCAAACACAAATGTACAAAGGTTGAATATCTCGCCCATCAAGGATAAAGGTTTGTTTATGATTTAAAATAACCTTAGTTTTTAAAAATGTACCTAAATGGTAGTACCCGTATTTTGTAAGTTATAACCACAAGTAATTAATACTTAGTATTGCATCATACCAATATTTTATTCAGTAAATCCATTGCGTTGTTCGTTGTGCTCTTAGATGTACAAGTAAATGCTAAGATATTTATCATTTCACTATACAGTCTGACCTATTATACATATATGGCGTTTATCGCGTGTACATGATAAACAATCTTGCTAACTTATTTATTACATAAAAATGTTTAACCAACATCCTTTAATTGGTTCATTCAATCATATAGTTAATTTATAAATTTGAGTCTACTTTCTTAATAACTAGATTAGTTAGCTTATAATGATGTAATACCTTACATTTAATACCTTATCTAGATTGCTTTAAATCATAATTTGAGATATTATACTCATTTATAAACTTCCATTCTCTCAAGGCTTCGTAGGGATTTCATTACTAGCGTATGATCAAAAAACAGTAAATAGGATTCTCTAACAATTATTTACCTTATACGCCTACATTATATGTAATTAATAATATGACCAGTGTCTCTACTCTACTTTGAGGTATTATATTTATTATGAGGCACGATAATTTTACTAATTCGTAACGCATTTTTTGCTATTGTATAATGATGAATCGACGTACTTTATTATCGCACAATGCGACTTTATTGCCTATTGAGACACTCACCTATTAAATATGTTTTGTGGAAATGCCCTACAAGCTAAATATAAGGATAGTATAATATATAATATGCAAATTGGTTTAATATTTCATTGGTGCTATATATATAAATACCATATCGTAATGACATTATTTTTATCTTAATACGTCATTAGATGTTTATTTACTGATATAAAAAATGGAATAAATTGCGTTGTCTTATATGGTTAACAGCGAAATGGTATATTGTTAATTTTAAATTTAAATACATGTTGAAATTTTAAATGAAATATAAATTTGATGAAAATTTTTTAGGAATACCGTAAAATACAAATGCGCATGTTTCCTTTGTACCTAAGTAATGGACAAATAATCAATCAAATGGATCAAATTTAGTTAAATCTGTCCGGTAAGTTTTATGTGACTATTATACATAAAAAAGTTTGCTTTTATAATATAAAATTAAATACGATTATTGATAAATTATAGTTATGTTATTTGCTGAAGTATTTTTTAAATTTAAATGTACATGTTATAGAATAATTAACAATAGTATAAAATGTCATGAAGAATATTGTCCCTGAAAATTGTAAGAGAGATATTATTTTTTTACACATTGTGTTTAAACAATAATAATGTAGCACATAAATCAGAACTTGAGTCGGGGGACAACCCTCATTAAAATGTTTATAATTATGTTTTATTCACACGTTTGACTCATTGAATAAGATTAATACCCCAAACCCCAATCAATTGTATGTGATGGGGTAATAATATAATAAGCGTTCTGTTTAGTATTAGTAGTAGTCGTGACGTCAGAAATACAAGGAGACAGGTGAGACTTAAGCAGCAGTTTACATAAAGTTTTATTTTATATCCATGGAAACAACGTGGCATTGATATAATTTGATGTTTTTAAATAATTCTAAAGTGTTATATCGCCACAATTTTCAAACTTTGTACAATTCACAACAAGCCCCGGAAATACCACTAGGAACACAGGACAGCCAGAAGCAGGACCAGGATCAGGATTTACCTGGATGAGTTACTTTAATACTTTATTAATCAAAACTATTTTATTCCCTGTCTCTCGTTATACAAATCGATTTGTGTCATATTTTTAAAGACTATTAATCACAGCTCAAAGCACTGGAACTGTTTATCGGTATTGCTAACCATAATACAAATTAAATATAGGTAACACAATTAATTTTTATGTTTCGTTTAAAAACCATTAATTTATGTTTGGGGTTGTTTATAATCCTCTCAGTACCTATAGAGTACAGCAAGAATCAGTTATCATTATTTCATTTCAGATATGCTCAATTAAATATTTTCGGAATTTTAAAACTGTTTTATTAAAAATATTTATATATCCGTTTATGAGAAAAAGTTTTTCAACTTAAAATTTTTATGGAAATCTTTGTAGAATTTTTATAAAGCAAGATATTTGTAATGAAGTGAAATTAGTTAATTCTTTTAATTTAATATATAAATACGATCAATTCTTTTTCATTAGTAAAAGTTAATAATTTAAATTCAGTTCCAAAATGTTTTGCACATAAATATGTTCTAGAAGTTTTATCTCATTCTATTATTTACTGAAATTCACGCCAGATCTCTCTTCCACAGTACAAGAGGAAATAAAGGGTCTATTAACATTATGCAGTGTTAAAAATGTCTAATTAAATTTCAAAGTTACATTTAAATATTGAATTTTATCTTTATAACTAATAATATTTAATTACTGCTTCAAGATTAAATATAAATATATCGTTTTTGAGAATAATGCTTGAGATAAAATTGAGGGGACACCCTGCTGGATTGAACCATCGCCTGAATAACCGAATCACACATCTTTGAAAGCAATGAGATCTTTACAACAGCATCAGTGCGTCTTTAAACTTGTTAGAGAATTTAAATTTTTATTGAATTATTAAAACACAATATTCGTTATTAAAGTTTAGTGTATAATACAATATCCTCTACATGCAGTTTACGCGTACTAAAATTAAGATGTTACCATGTATTTAGTAACGTCTCCTGAGCGAAGGTTCCTTCTATACTCAGAAAAAAATAACTTAATATATAAAAATAGTTCTTAGCATTATTTTATTTTTAATATAATTTCTATTAAATGGGTCGGTTAGTGCAGAAGTTTCAAGCCAATTCGCTTAGTATTATGCACACAACCTGGATATCGCTAGACAAATTTACCTTACCTATTTAGATACATCAGAGCAATAACTTTGTTCAAATCTTCGAAAGTTTTTTTTTTACACATAAACTAAGTAGCAATAACTTTACATATCGAATATTGTGTCGAGTAATAGGATCTAAAATATGATAATTTATCACATAAAAATTAATGTAAGACACTTAACAAAACATGTTTGTTTCTATAGTAAATATGTGTTTGTACAGTCAGATAATAACACTAGGCTTAATGTGAGTAGTAGTCGTGATGTAAAAAAGCAATTAAAGGTAAAACCCAAAATAAAAATTAACAAGTGAAACATACCCAATAGTGAACATATTAATATATTTCGTAATATCCATAGAAACCACAAAGGACAGGCATTTCAAAGGTTTTCAATAAGTTCAAAAGAGTTGTCTACAAAATTTGACGAACTCCCACCAATTTAGGTTGTAGAAGCAGGAACAGGAACAAGTGCAAGGGCCGAAAGCTCGATAAGGGCTAGGACTATATTCATTTTAAATTTAAAGCTCAAAGTCGTTCAACACGCAGGACGTGGAAAACCTACACCAGAAGTGCTATGGCGAAGACCAGGATCGAGGTAAGCACTTATTGATGAGTTACTTTAGTTATTTAAAATTCAAAGTTTTTTTTTATATTGTTAGTAGCCAAAGCAATTTACATTCTAGTTTTGCAGTTATTAATTACAGCTAAAACTGTGAAACAGTACGTATATAATTATAAGGCGTTTGCAGTTAAGACGGATTTAATTTTTAAAGAATTTTACAAGTTTAATTTCTTGTTTAGTGTTGATTTGCCTTGATTAAAAATTAATTTCGAAAAACATTCTGTTAGCATACTGGAATTTGATTAAAGGTTTTAAATCCTTTCAGTAATCTAAGTGAACAGAAAGAATCAGTTTACAACAATGTTCGTAAATTGCACAAATGTTTAGTCAAGTCAAGTAGCTTAGACTGGGGGGGGGGGTGGATCCCCCACATCTTTCAAGGCCTCTGCCGGTTAGGCTTTTGCCTTGTGTCTCAAGGGTCAAAGCCCTAGTAGCTTTCGCTACCTGTCAGTGGGGTGAAGTGTCGTGGTGCAGTCGAAGTTGTAGTCGATGTCATCAGTCATCCATGGGAAGACGCAGTTGGGGGACCTCCTGGGCGCGAAGCTCACGGATTTGATCCCACGGTGAGGACTCTGCAGCTTCCTCAAGGCTCGATGTCAGGCCTTCTACGAAGCTCCTGATGGTAGCGACGTTAGACGAAGCCCTGACTACGGCGTTCCTCACGGACCAGGGCGACCCAGTGGGCCGGCGGAGACACACACTCTGGACAGCAAGCAACTGCCTCCTTGCGGTCTTGCAGGTGAGATGGTACCATGCTGGGGCCGCATATGTGAGCACTGGTCGTATCAGAGCCGTGTAGAGCAGGACCTTCGTCCTGGTCGGTAGCTTCGTGGAGTTGAGCAGGGGGCCGATGCTGCCGAAGCCCTTCCTCGCTTGGCCACAGATCCTCTTGACGTGGGGCGTGAAGGTCAGCTTGGAGTCCAGGAGTACCTCCAGGTACTTGACTGAAGTCTTCCACGGTATGTCGTCGCCGTTGAGTGACAGGTGACGGCCGTCCGCATGTCACCAGTAGGTGCAGCTTGTAGAACCCAGCCATCCTCAGGTTGGCAGAAGTGGCCGTGAGGAGCGCATCGTTTGCGTACAGGGAGAGCTGCACTCTCGGAGCGACCGGAAAGTCGTTTGTGTACCACAGGTACAGGATCGACAAATGTTTAAATTAATAAGTTCATACGTATTTGATAAAAAGGGTAACAATTGCTATAATAATTATTTATTTAAATTTGTCTCAGAAATTTTTAAACCAATGTATAGTTATGTAAATATTTAAAATAATTTAAAATTAGTGTATGTTGGTTTATCTAAGATTGATATTATAACGTATTGTGTTAATTTGATTAAACTCAATTATTTATACAAACGGGATTGTACAGGTTTGAGTAGAATTATGTTCTATATCTTTTAATATATACAATTAGTTGCTGAGATTACAACCAGAGTGTTTCTTAGATTTTAAAAGAGATTAGAAATGTCCGATTTAAAGCATACCTTTAAAGAAACAACTTATTAGATACTATTGTTACATTGAAATATTTAAATATACTGTTGAAAATAGTTGAAATCTAGGGAAAGTTAAAGAATACTATATTTTGAGATTAGTTGATATAAATCTTTTAATTAAAATACGTCTTGTAAAGTTACTTCCTAGAACTGCACCGTGTTGAAAGTATATAAAATACTTATAATAGTAATACTAACCATGGTTAGATACATATTATTAGTAATAGAAGGTGAGCGTTGTGTTAAAGAAAAAACAAGAAAACAAACCAACTGGAAAATCAGGTGGAAACACTAAAAATGTTTGTTACGAAGTGACGAGCTATCTAGCGTTAGAGGTACTACAGTTTATACCCAGATACCGGGATAGCTGAGGCTCTGGTTGTCACATGCACATTTTACTCTAAACCTACTAAATACTAGTATATATATTGATATATATTATTTCTGGTCTTATTTATTGAGCCTTGTAGTTGTTTACTCTATACACTTTATTCATACATACAACTGTAAACATCTATCATCATTGATATAATAGAATGTAAATGGCAAACGTAAGTTTTATAAAACCTCAAATATTTCCTATTGGAAACTGTGGATGTGGATGCATTCTTCTAAATTGGTTGATAAAATACACTATATTAAATTCATACAATAGTAATTACTCATTCTTAAAGTCATACCAGATATGTTTCCTATTTAACTACAACATTGTAATCGTCAACGATAATGAGTAACGGAACGACTTTGACAATCATGTCAAGTTTATTTTTAGTTTTGTTTTGAAACAGTTATTAGAAAAATTAATTGTGTTGTTTTAAAACATTGTAAGGTTTACATAAATTATTTTTTACATTTATTTGATTCTTAAAATTAATTTGAGTGCTTAACTTGTTATTATAGGTGATATTATATTTGTTTCCCAATTATCTACACCAGTGTAATAATGTCAATGTTATTTAGAAACATAAAGTCTTCGACAACCACGCAGATAAAGTAACTCGCAAAATGACTTCAAATGAATATTAACACTAACCTTACTTTTAGTTTTAGTTACGCTAAACTACGTTTAAATATGTATCAGATGAATTAATAGTTTGTGTCTTTTTAACAACTTTTAAGCTTTACAGAAAATGTTTGTGACATCTGATTCTTAAAATAATATCAGTGCTTGTTTGTTATTATGTTATTGTGATGATGTCCGTGGTACTCAAATTAACTGTTAATCACAAAAGTATTTTTCCGCCCTTAATACCACTAATTAAATGAAAATATAATGATGATAGTGATAAGGCACACAAAACGTAAATGTAAAGCGTAAAAGCTTTGGCTACCATTGCCTTGAACTGAGAAGTGCCATAATTTTGCTGTTACGATCTCGTTACCCATCATGTTCAGCTCTGCGTACTTATATTGCTAAAGTATTTCACATATGTTATTTTTTATATGTAAAAACAATAATTAGTTCGCCGAGCATTAGCGAAACCTATCACTCGTGAAGCTTGAAATAATTCAATTTTCTCTATCCGTTAGTCTGCACTATATCAATTTCATTTCATTCATATGAGACTTTTTACACTGTATTGGATTAAAATTGAATAATATATTAAAAAAACAGTGAGTCTTCAATCGTACTAAATATTGCAAATAACACATATTATTTAAGACAACTTAGAAAAAGGCGATTAGAGCAAAATATATATATATATATATATATAAGTAGATAAGTAGATAAGAATATAAGGTTCCTAGCTCACTTTCGGAGCCAACAGTAAATCAAGGGAAAAATACTGTTTAAAGGACAATAAACGAATCTGTAAATCACGAATAAAAAATAACAGAATCTATAGCTGTTTGCTTCTACTTTCTTGAGCAGTTTTAATGTAAAATCTCCTTAGAATCAATCTATTGGAAATGTTGTCAAATCTGCTACGAATAAACTATAAATTAAAACTTATAAACGGAAATGATGGAATTTGCTAACAATCACTCGAGAAGTCGGGGAGAATGTGAGTAAAACCACATTCTTTTCACGAGGTTCATTATTTATCTTTTCCAAGTGTACTATAAAATCATCGAGGATTTCTGGCTTAAAATCGTAATCAAATTCAATATCCAAATAGTGAAAGATTATAGGTAAAATCTTCTCATAATAAACGTGTGTATCGATACCTACAAACCTAATGTATTGAATGTTGAATCTGGCTTGCCGAGACTTGTGGATGATGGGAATGTGGTGCAGTCAAAAAACGGATATGTAAACTTGATAAATTAATCAGGATAGCACATCTAAATATGAACTCTCTTTCCACGGGCTTCGAAGAGATGCGTGCCGTGGTAGAGGATTTAAACCTGGATGTTTTTGGTGTTTCGGAAACTTGGCTGAATGAAAGTAAATCTTCTGATGAGTTTGCGATGAGTGGATATTCATTGTTTAGGAGCGACAGAAAGGGAAATGCAGTTGCCTCCAGAGGTGGTGGAGTGGCACTATATGTGAAGAACTGCCTACAATTTTCGCTGAAATCACTTCAATTTGAAGATTGTAATTTTCCAGAGCATATTTGTGGAATATTGAAGTGTAAAAGTGAATCTTTCTGTATTTGCATTATCTACAGACCAGGAGATATGCCTTACACTTGTCTAGAGCCCGCTCTCCACTTTGTATTTTATGATATGGCCCAGTACGCAGATAAGATTGTTGTAATGGGTGACTTGAATATTAACTTGTTAGATTTATCATCCCCAGAGACCCGCTTTGCAAATAAACTCTTTAAGAGCCTTGAGGTGACTCAGTTGGTTAAAGTTGCTACAAGGGTTACTAAAACCTGTGCAACTTTGATTGATTACATTATTGTAAATAGCAATGTTAAATACGTACAGTGTGACGTCGTGGATATGTCAACCATCTAGGACTCAAGAGGTGTTCGAGTATCTGATCACAAGATGACATATGTCGATATATAAACAAAAAAATCAAGAAGGCCTCCTAGATTTGTTACTTATCGTGACTTCTCCCGATTTAACATTGACAAGATGATACATTGTACGTCCAGTATTAGGTGGGAAGATGCTATGTCTATGAACAATGTAAATGACATTCTAGATTTTATTAATTCTGCTATTATTCAAGTTTTTAATGAAAATGCACCTCTAGTACATAAGAGAGTGACCAGAAAGAAATCTCCATGGAGAAATAAACAAATCATTCAACTAACCATAGAAAAGATTATTATAAGAACAAAATGCTATCTACAGGAAATGAAACTTGTAAAAAAACATATTGTAAGGTTAGAAATATGCTCAACAATGAAATAAGACGATCAAAACAAAATTATTTTAGAACTGAAATGGAGAAATGTAAAAGCTCTAGAGACTTTTGGACTAAAATAAGGACAAGTGGTGTCACTGATCCATTCGATCCAGCCATACCCAACTTTGTAAAAGATTTGGAAGAAATCAATAAGTATTTCGTTAGTATGGGCTTAGGTATCATGGCAAATGATGATTGCGTACAGTTCTATGAAAGAAACAACTCAGAGAGTGTCACTTGTGATTTCTATTTCAGGAGTGTTACAAGGAGAGAAGTGCAGGAGGCTTTGAATAGCATCACATCAGAGGCAGTTGGAGCTGATGGCATATCAATAAAAATGATTAAAATGATAAGTCCGTATTGTATTGATGCCATAACACATTTAGCTAACCAGTCATTGGCCACTTCCACTTTTCATGGATGCATGGAAGGAGGCAATTGTACTGCCTCTTCCCAAAGTCAAAGCACCTTCATCTGTATCCGAGCTGCGTCCAATTTCGGTATTGCCTGCACTGTCGAAGATAATGGAGAAGCTGGTTGTTTCACAAATGGTACAATTTCTGGAGTCGGAGATTATCATACCAGCCTTACAGTCTGGGTTCAGGAAGGACCATAGCACTGCAACTGCGCTTTTGCTCGTTTGTGACGAGTTGCTTCACGCAAGGGCGGATAAGAAAGCATCTCTTCTTGCAATGCTGGACTTTTCACATGCATTCGACTCAATAGACCACATATTGTTGTTGGCTGTCATGCATTTTTATGGTTTTCGACCAGAGGTGGTTTCTTGGTTTGATTCCTATTTGGTAAATAGGAGACAAAAGGTTAAAATTGGGATGGATTTCTCCTCATCTTTAAGTAGAGTTGCTGGTGTTCCACAGGGAAGTTGCCTTGGGCCCATTCTATTCACCCTGTTTTCCGCCACTATGGGTTCAGACATGCAACATAGTCGCTTGTATTCATACGCCGATGATGCTCATCTGTGTGTTTCATATGAAGCCAGAAGAGCTGACTCAGCAGTTTCCATTTTGAATGCTGACTTAAGCATTGTCCATGATTGGTCTGAGAGGCATGGGATTAAACTGAACAAGGAAAAGTGTAGTGTGTTGTCGATTCCTTCCAATGTGGGTTCGGAGACAGTGGGGGAGGTGTTGCTTGGCAGTGTCAGACTGAAGGTGTGAATCCTCAAAGCTCTTGGGCCTCATGCTTGATAGTGGCCTCACACTATCTGGTCATGTAAGTGCTGTTTGTCGGCGAACACTTGGTCGACTGAGAATGCTATACAAGCATAGGCACATGTTTCCTAGAGAGACCAGGCTTCGCCTTGTCCGGGCTCTTGTGCTCTCTGTGATCGATTATTGCCTCCCTGTCTATGGCAACATTGTGTCTAAAGAAGATTTAGAAAAATTACAGAGGGTCCAAAATATGTGTGTAAGGTATGTATGTGGTTTAAGAAGGTTTGACCATGTTTCGGAGGCTCGACGATCGCTGGGTTTGTTGACTGTAGCTGATACTTGTACCCTGCGCTCCTCATGCCTGGTTTACAGAATCCTGACCACTGGCAGGCCGGGATATCTGAGAGAAAAACTAAAAAGCAGGTCTCAAGTCCGATCTCGCAGTACTAGATAGGATCAAGTGTTGGAGATGCCTCGCGTTCGCCGTGAATTTGAAAGAAAGCGATTTGCGTACTTTGCTCCCAAATTATATAATGAACTGTCCTCCAGCGTAACAGGCCAGGGTGTATCTGAAACGAGATACAAATAAAATATATACAAGTATTTAATGTACAATACAAGGTGATATAGCCATATATAACTGTATGTCTAATATTATGTTTTATTTATTAATAACTATAAAATAAGCTTTTAATTTTTTAAGAACTATAATAAGACATGAGTCGTTTTGTAAACCAGCAATTGTTGTTGAAAACCGCTCCAAAATAAAGTCCTTATTTATTTATTTATTTATGTATTCTTTGAAAAGGAAAATAATTTTTTCAAGGGTTATGAGAGATAAGTAAAAATTTTTATTCTGTTTTCTAAATTCTGTAACAAATTTTGTTTGTTTTTTGCCTCCATATTGCAATTTTGTAAGCAGGTTATTCAAATGTGTTAGTTTATTTCGAAATTTCTTAGGTTTAGGTCTTTCGTACAAAATAAAATTACAATCTCTACAAACTAAATATCTTTTATCAATAATTTCTCCTCTATTATAACACTTGTAACAGTTGGCAAAGATTTTTTGTTATAAATGGAGATTATGGAACTAACTCTGCCGAGATATAAATTTTTCTGCGCAAATGTTTGTGTTTACATTTCTACAACAGAGATAAATAGAAATAATTTCATTCTATTGTACAACTATTTAGGATATTTTGTCTATGATTACAAAGATTATTCCGGAAGAAATCGAGAATTTTCATCAGCGAAAGAGTATATTTTTAGTTTTAGAAGGAATGAAAGAGAATAATATGAACATCATCAATTATTGTTAAAGACATACAAAATGAGTGTTGTTAGTGTGCGTATTTTTGCGATATCTACTTAACTTCTAAGAAATTGGGAATGGGAGAAGAAGAAAGGTATCATATGTTTTATTTCAATCAACTCTAGATTTGTTACGTCTGCTGAGAGCGTTTGTACCACTAACGCTTGACCTCGAATCTCATTTTATTGAATCATGTGAGAGGCGTTTGTGTCACTAACGCTTGACCTTGGTTTGCTCACGCCGTGAACAATGACCTTGCTTTGCTCACACTACAATGACCTTGCTTTGCTCACACCGTGTGCGACAATGAAATCACTGTAAAAACACTTAATTCTTTATTACAAATGAACATTATTTTCACACAATGTTTTTATCACAGTTTAGAATGTCTACACAAATTCACAATCTTCTTGTAATATCTTTCTTCGAGAATATAAGAAACTTATTAAATATGAAGGACAACGCCCAGTGGAACACTTCACTTCACTTTTAACAAGAAACACAGATCTTCACAGCAATCTTCTTACTTTATAAAGTCCACATCTTCTTTCTTCAACTCACAAATACATTAGAATCTTCTAAATAATGATATATCTTGTTAAATTTCGTTAAAATAGAGGAGGATCACACATGGCTAGCTATACGTGGCCAACGCCCAGCAAGAGATGAAGACGAGATGTAGTGTTACCAACATGTTAAAATGAAATGTCACAATTCCCTAGAACTGTTATAGTTTCCAATGTATATTAAATAAATGAATATCAATATTTATTTCAAACCTTGTTGTTCAAAAACCACTCAACCGATTTTAATGAAATTTAGTACACATATAGTAAATACTTAACTCTTTCGACTAACCTTATCCATAAGGGTTAAATCATCCCCTATTTCTTAATATTCATAAAAAATATAAAAAATTATCAGAAAAATCTGAAACTTCAAAAACAAGCGAGTTCAACTTAAAATTTCATGAAAATAACAAAATGTTCAAAATCTACCCCAATCATCCCTTATCTTTAAACTCTTATATCTAGAGAACTATTGGAGCTTTTTTGATGAGATTTGGTATATAGGATCAGTAAATATTAAAGTATGTTTTAAAATCACCACTTCCGGTCCATGACCTTGAAATAGTTTTTTTCCTAATATCATCCCTATTTTTCAATATTTCTTAATATAATTCAAATTCAATGTTTTTATCAATGTCTTTAACAGTTCTGTAAAGTTTTAAAATTATCTTAAGAATAATAGTGAAAATAACGCGATTTTTACTGAATTTCTCTAATATCGTTCTTAATCACATCATAGGCTAAAAATTTCTCAGAAACCACAACCACATAACAAATCGCGTTTGTAACAGCTTTTTGAAAATCCATATTGATAATTATATCGTTATTTGAACCAGAAATATTTGTCAAACTCTTTGTTGTATCAATGACATAAATAGGTCTATTCGCTAAAAATTCTTTAGGATTGTAATACATTTCCTTATTATTACAGTAAACTTTCTTAAAATCTTGATACATCTGATACATGATTCTGAAAAGACCTCCTGAAATGTTTAAATTTTGTAATTCATCTGGATAATAAGAACCGTTCAATTTTACTCTGATATTTTTTACATCCAAACTATAAACTTTGAAGGATTTTTTTCTTGATTATTCTGTCTCTGTTTAAAAACCTATAATAACGAACTTGGGATTGAAGATATTTCTATAAATATTTGTAATATCGAACGAATAAGTTGTTCCGGAAATACCTTTTTGTTCAATACATTGCCAATCTAGAAAATTAAACATAATGTATTGACTTTTTGTAATTTCATCAATCAACCTAATTTTACTCGTGGTTTTATAATCAATCATTGGAACTCTAATAAGAAAATCTGTAATTGTTATTTTTCCATCAACAGGCATAACATTTCCAGTTGCAGTCTTCAGAATCACATCATCGTCTTCTGCTCTTATAAAACTTAGATAAAAACCTCCTTTATAGATCGGAATAGTAACATTTTCAAAAAATCCTAATCCAAAATGAGATAAATTTCCAGCTGCTTCAAAAACACCAAATTTAAAATCTGATTCAAAGCCATTAGAAGTTTGATAAATAACATCACTTTTTGAATACGAAATAGATCTTAGAAAATAAAAACGGTATAAAATTATCGATTAATCTAACATTATCAGTTCCAAGATATGCTTGACCATCTTGTTTTGTTAAAGTTCCAGAAATATAAAACTGGAAGTTAGACGAGCAAAAATTATCTCCAAAATCAATATTAAACTCAGTTCTTTTATTCGGTTCATTCAAATGTTGTTTACTAATTGGATAGAAATTTTCAAACTCCGGCCTTTCAATATCGCCTGAATACTTTTTGTAGTCCGCCATTTATATAGAAAAAATTTCAAGATTTTTTTACGAAAATTTTAATTATGTATTAGTCGATAAGAATAGATTTTGTCATTTTTTAATGATCTACTTCGTCATATTCAGGATTCTCTTCATTAAACTTTGCAATTTCGGCCACATATTTCAATAAAATTTGCACAGGATAGTAACCGCTATCTATAATATTGTTCCAATCAACTGTATCTTTATTTTCATCGAAAAACTTTATACTCAAGTGTTGATAGAGACAAAGAACAGACATATGATCTTTTAATTGATAATGTATATTTTCTTGAATGAACTCTGGGGACAGATTTTGATATTTTGCAATGTTATACCAATTCAATTTATTTACGTATAATCTCATCATATCTTCGGATAATTCATATTTTTGAGAAATATCATCCCAATGTTCTTTTTTCAAATCTCTTTCGTGTTGCATTATAAAAAGATCGAAAGCACTGTAATGTCCCGCCATCTCTATTTATTAAGAAAAAATTTCAAGTTTTTATAAATTGGCTCTTTTTAGCGTTACATTCAGCACATTTTCCAGAAACTCTTTTAACTCCATTGATGTTTGCATAGTATTTTATATCATTTGTTGCAGTTTTTTCTTTACATCTCACACAGTATATGAGCGCCATTTATATAAGGAAATTTTATCATGCATAAAACCCTACGCGAATACCTATTTCAGTAAGATCTTCCTCCCACTTATTAAGTTTTTCTTCTATTTTTTGAAATTTGTCAGCATAAGAATCATTGTATTCAACAAATTTATGACCAATATTCTCAAAAGTTTTCGTAGCATCTAAACTAAACTTATCAAAAGACTCTTTAAATTTAGTAAGTTTTTCATTAATTTCACCAACATCGTCTACTGATCTTTTACTTCTTTCATCAAGTTTTTCATAGACTTCTGTTGTAAAATCTTTAATATGCTGTTTATGATTCTCATAATTTTGTTTTAGTTCATTAAACATTTTAATAGGATCTTCTAATTGAATCATTACAACAACATCAAATGGATTAATTCCTTTACTAACATTGATAATTCTTTTTCCTTTAAAATCTAAGGCATTTTTAACATTCGGATCATGTAAATCAACAATATCGATGTTTTCTGATAATTTTAGAGGTTTTAAAATTTGTTCTTTAACAACAACATCATGTTTGTCAATACCAGGTCGAACACCGACAATTCTTTTTTTATTAGCCAAACTAACATAATTCTTTTCAACTTTGATCGTTTCAGTAATTTTATCAGCTTTTTCGATATGAGACATTAAATTGGTAAATAATTTTTTTACACCATCATCAACTTCTTTTTCCAATGTTTTTATTTTATCAGCAACTTCACTTGAACTCATTAAATTTGCAAGTTTGTTATCATATTCTGCTTTAAAATCTTCAATCTCGACAGCAAATATATCCGAATCTGGAAGGTTTTGTAATAAATCTTCTAACTTGTTATCAAACTCATTTCTCAAACTATCAAAATTGACATTATTTCGAATATTTTCAGTTCTAATTTGTATTCCAAACACATCAAAAATATTTTGCGAATCCATATTTATTAAGCAATAATTTGTTGACAACGTCTTTAAAATCTTTACCATCAGTTCATTCAAAACAAAAACACATAAATGACCACAAATTGGGGGGTCTTTATAGTCTTGAATTTGAAAATCGTTGTAGTAGACGTTTGATTTTTTCAAATATTGGATCAATTATATCGGCGGTTTGTCCTCAATTCTTCCATACGAATCAAAATAAAATGCATTCTTATCAGTTTTATAATTGCAAATCCAATGAGTTCCAGTTCCCATAATCGAGTCTAAATTAACAATTCCACATTCAAATTTCATAACTTTTTCAGGTAATGTATCTCTCATGATGATTTCTCTAAAATGTTTAATATTTTTGCAGATTTCTTCCAATTCCCCGAATGTTAGAGGTTTAAATTTTTTTTTCAATGTTTGATTTCACGTAATTCAAAGTTTTTTCATCTAATCCAGATCCTGTAACATCTTCCAACTCTTTATCTAACCAATTTAAAATGTTTCGAACAATAGGAATCACATCTTTTTTAACGATTGGAGCAGCTTTACGAACATAAGGAACAACATTCTTAACAACTGGAATATTTTCTCCAAAATCTAATAAATCTTTCAAAAGTCCACAATTTTTAAGTTCTTTCAACTGATTATAAGAAAATTCTATTCTGGTTCCTTTATTGTTTTTCTTATGTTTTTCGAGTTTATTGTATTGTCTATTTGTTAAAAATATCTTATCTTCGCCATTTTTTAGTTGATCTATTTTAAATTGAATACTAACGGGTATTTTCTTCTTAAAAGCGGATTTTATTTTTTCTTTCTGATTTTTGCTGAAGTTTACGTTCACCTCCATTTATATAGTTAAAATTTCAAGTTCTCTTCGATTCCCATTCCTAGTTTTCTCTTCAAAAACATTGCTCCAGCTGTTGGAAGCGCAACAAATCTTTCACCTAAACTAGCATCTTTTGATAAAAATCTATCCATTGCTTTATCTTGCAAAACTTTATCTGCTATATGTCTGGAATTTGTGTCTCTATGTTTTGCATAAAAAATATCGTGTTCCATAGCAGCTTGATCTAATTTATTTATACCAGGATCTCCTCTTTTTAGTCTTTTTTCGAGTTTTGTGCCAGGCCCCAGATACTGATAAGTTGGTACGTGTAATTCAAAAGGTAAATTGTTGATAAAATCATTCAAAAGTCCACTACCCTCAATCATAGATGAACTTATTGCCGGCAAAATTCGTTTTAAATATTTAATTCCATCAGGCTTTTCAATCACTTCATCAAGTTTGTTCGAAATAAAATCTTTAATCGATTTCTTTTCGTTCAAAAAATTGTTGTTTCCAGCCTTTTCTTGAGCATAAATATAATTAATAATCCCATCGAGTTTTGTCAAATCGTCGACATATCTGTATTCAATCTTATTATCACTGTATTTTCTTACATCTGATCCTTCGATTCGTTTTTTCCCAAATTGGTTTAATTAAATTCATATATTTTTTTACCTCTACTTGACTTAGGCTTCTTAGTAGATGGATCATTTTTTTTTTGTAAATTGAGTCAGGTTTCCATAAAATTTCTGTATACTTTTTCAAATCTTCTTCAGAATATAAATTATCTTTTGGAGCGTCATAGTCTGTTAATAATCTCCATAAACCTTGAGTTCCTTTATATGTTTTTTCATTAATAATGATATCATTATGTTCAAAATTCACGGGCAAATTTCCAATCATAAAACTATTCTTTTTTATCCCAATACAAACCAAATTTATCATCTTTTACTCTAGGAAGAAACTTTCTACCAATTGGACCAACTATTATATCCATTGTTCTAGGACTTATAGGTTCAACTATTGTAGATTCTTCAATGATTCGAGGTGTTGAAGATGGTAATTTTGGCAATTCAAACTCTTCTACTTCAGATTCTGGAATCGAAATATCAGCAAATTGTCGTACAACTGGAACCAAATTCATCAAATTTTGATTATCACTTAAAACGTTTTCAATTTTACCTTTAACATTTTTAATTGCAGAAGTTACAGGTTGATTAATTTTTTGAATAAATTCTTGTTCTTTTTCATCAATTCGAATCTGTTCTTTAAATTCTTTGATTAATTTCTTTTCGATTTGATCAAGTTTTTTTGCTTTTTCAGAAGTTACGTTCGCCATTTAATTAGAAAAATTTTGAAACGTGAACGTGGAACGTAAAACGTGAACGTGGAACGTAAAAACGTGAACGTGGAACGTAAAAACGTGAACGTGGAAAGTAAAAACGTGGAACGTAAAACGTGAACGTTGAACGTGGAACGTAAACGTGAAAAGATTTACCGTTTTTTAGTTGTTTTCATAATGTAAATAAAAAGTAAAGATAATTTAAAAATAATTGTAACAAATATTTTATCAAGTAGATTTGTCAGACCACTGAGCAGCATTTATATTAGAAAATTTATTCATATATTTACCATTTTTAGGCTTCAAAGTTAGATTAATAGTTAAAAATCCATAGTCTTCTTTCCAAATTTTATCACATAATTCATTAAAGTGGTTAAAACTCATATCAGATCCCACATAATTGTTGTAAATATTTCTCGAATAGTGATCATCTTGCTTAAAAACACACAACATATTCAAATTATTTCTAATAACTTGTTTATCAACCTTTGAAAAGCATTGGGAAAGATAGATGCAAGATATGTTTTTGTGACGAGACATTACGAAATATTCCTTAATAATGTCCTGATTTTCCAAAATACAATCATCAAAAACGATTAACGAATTGGGTTTACATTCGCTTAACGGAACTATGTCCTCAGAAGCATTATAAAAATGTGATATTTCTTTGCTTAAGTTCTTCTCAATATTTTTGAATCTTTGTTGTAATTTTTTGTATGCGTCTTGTTCTAAAGATTTACTAAAAACATACAAATTGGAATAAGGAATCAACCTATTGTAGATAAAATTGAATAATAAAGTTGTTTTTCCACATCCACTTGAACCAACAATTAACAATCTGATTGGTTGATCTTTCTTATTTTCTTCAAACGTTTCAAGTTTTATCTGATCTTTTTGCTTTAAAAAGTTCTCCATTTAAATAGCGAAAATGAAGCTGTTCAAGTTGACTTCAGAAAGCTATAAATTAGTTTTAAACTTAGAACATCCTATTCATTTAGAGGAAGAATCAAATTATTTTATCGGTTTAAGCGGTTTTTATTCTGACAATTTTGTAATAAATATTAGTGAAAGTTCTCCTTATTGTATAGGATTTAGTGAGAAGAACATAACAAAATATTATGGTTTAAACAAAGGATATTATACCTTCAATCAAATAAAAAATTCCCTTAAAAATTATCTGAAAACATTCAAACAATCAGATTAATCTTTAAACTTTGACGAAAACAAGTTTGAAATGCAAAAAAATTATCTCTCTAATAAAATTCAAATAAAATCACCAGTAAGAATAATGTTTTCAGCAATTATAGTAGATTTATTAGGGTTTGTTCAAGAAACTATTGAGCCAAATCAGGTATATTTAGGAAATAAAACGCCAAAATTTAGACCGTTTGATGTAATTGAAGTGCACTGCAATCTCGTTGAACCTAGTTTTGAAAATCATACCGAACATTTACACAAAGAATCTGAAATTTTGTTTACTTTTTTTCCAAATGTTGCTTATGGATCAAAAGTCAGTGAAAAACCGAATGAAATCGATTATATTCCAATTAGAAAAAATATTAAAAGAATTCAAAAAATCGTTCTAACTATACAAGACTCCGAGAGAAATTTATTAAATAATGAGAGTAAAACAACAATATATTTAAGATTGTCGAAAGAATGATGAATCAAGGGGGTAACGAATCGTTACTACCTTCAAATTTTCAAGAAAACACCGTTTATCAATGAATCTGGACTTTACACTCATAATAAAAAATTACTATCTAGATGGAGACAGTTATAGATCTAATAAATAATCAACTCAAATTCAATAATACAGAAATTTTTACGATTGTTGACGACAATAACGAAATTTGGTTCAAAGCAAAAGATGTTGCAGAAATTTTAGAATATGAAAACACGAGGCAAGCTATCATAAATAATGTCGATAATGATGATAAAACAACTTTTGAATGTATAAATTACAGGAGTCTATCCCATAGACACCTTAACAATCTTCATCCTGACACTGTTTTTATCAATGAATCTGGACTTTATACTGAAATAAAAATTACTAGTTAAAAATGTTTCTATCTAAATGGAGTCACTTGTAGACCTACTCAATAATCAACTTACATTCAATAATAAAGACATTGTAACGATTGTAGACGAAAACAATGTAATCTGGTTTAAGGCTAAAGATGTTTGTGAAATATTAGGTTATGAAAAAACAAAAAAAAACGCAATTAAATTAAATGTTGATGATGATGACAAAATTCAATATTTTTACTTAAAAAGCAAGGGGCTATTCGAATGGCCCCTTAACAATCTTCATCCTGACACTGTTTTTATCAATGAATCTGGACTTTATTCTTTAATTTTGAGATCACATAAAAATGAGGCAAACATCTTCAAAAATTGGGTTACAAAAGAAGTTTTGCCAAGTATTCGTAAATTTGGTGAGTACAAACTTAAAAACAAGATTAAATATTTAGAGGACGAAGTTAAACACTTGCAAATTAAAGATGAAATAAAAACGGAAATAATCGCAAAACAAAGTGTAAAAATTGACTTAATGAAACCAGACCTTGTTTGTAAAGATTTTGATAAGAAAAACACCATGTTTTTGTATTAATTAAGAAGAATCACATGTGGGAATATCCTTATTACGTTATCAGAGCTCAAAAGAGAGAAATACCGAAAAGATTAAAAGAACTTGAAATTGATTACCCAGAAATGGAAATTTTATTAAGACATGGAGATCCAAATAGTATAAATCTCTACAACCAAATGAAAGAATCTTTGAATATTTTATACAACGGAAATCATTTTACTACAAATATGGCAGAATCTCGACTGATTTATAGAATATCTAAATTGCACGATGAAAATGTTAAACTCTCGAATTATGATATTTTGTCTGTAAATGTTTAGCATAACTAGGTAACCATTGTAGAATTTTTTTTTCATATTCACAAGACGTTTCGTTTTTATAACTTTCGCTGAAAATTTTTTTAGCACAATCTTTGCAAAAAGCATCTTTTCTATCTTTACTATACTGCCAGTTATTAAATTCAGAAACATTTTTAATTTCTTTACAAAAGTAACACTTTTTCTCTTCTAAAGTTAATTTGTCCATTTTAACATATAATTCATCATGATCCTTACAATAACAGTCTTTTCTATTCTTTTCCTTATTTCTTATTATTTCTTTTGAGACTCCATTTAGAAAGAAAAAATTATTACACGATGAAAATGTTAAACTCTCGAATTATGATATTTTGTCTGTAAATGTTTAGCATAACTAGGTAACCATTGTAGAATTCGTCCACATTCGCAATGAGTTGGTTTATTTAGACTTCCCCGGGAAATTCTTCTAGCACATTCCTTACAAAAAGTCTGTTTTTTAACTTTACTATAATGCCGCTTGTTAAATTCAGAAACATTCTTAACTTCTTTACAAAAGTAACATTCTGTCTCCTCTAGAGTTAATTTTTCTATTTTATCGTATAATTCTTTTTGATATTTATTATGACAATCTTTACAATAATGTCCAAATCCGTCTTTTTTAGTTCTACTTTTATAAAATTCTTCAAAACCTTTTATTTCCTTGCACATTGAACATTTCTTTTGAGCCTCCATTTATATAGAACAAATTATAGCTTTGACTTTCTCAATTCATATTCGTAAAAACTTCCAGTTATTTCTTCGTTGTTTAAATATTTTATACTATAAGTTACAGGATCTGTGTTATTAATTTGATAAATCACAAAGATTTCTCTTGACCAATTGTTCTTATATTTGTTCGAAAATGTTTGTTTTTTACTAACAATTCTTACATGACCATTAATTTTAAATTTAGTTTACGTGTGAATTTCAGGTGGAACATACTTGAAAACGGTCTATAATAACTCCTTTTCTGCATCCTTATCTACGTCTTTGGGCTTCATTTTAATCGTACTGTGAACCGTATCATTATAATTTGTGACTATTTTTTGAAGAATATAGATCCATTTAAATTTTTTATTAATCTCAAAAATAACTTTCATCCTATCGTTTTGAGTTCTGTTGTATCTCTCTACAATACTTGATTTCTCTTCGTTTTCAGTATGATAAATCTTAATGTTATATTTCCTCAAAACATCGTTAAATTCTTTATTTTTAAACTCTAAACCCTTATCTGTATGAAGAAGATTCGGAGGTTTATGCCCGATCTTTATAGCATCTTTTACTATATCTTCGAAAGCTTTTGAAACATCCTTGCCGTTTTTTCTTTTGATAGCTCTTGACCAAGCATATTTTGAGAAAGTATCAATAACATTTAACATATACTTGAATCCATAATTTTGATCTGAATAGTTAGACATTATAACTAAATCTGCTGCCCATAAATCGTCAATTCCTAAAGTTATAATTTTTCTCTTTTTAAATTTCTTTCGTACTGGTGCATGAATTTCTTTAGCTTCAATCTCAATTTCTTTTTTATCTTTTAATTCTTTTTTAACTGGTATTTCATTTGGATTCTTTATAAACTTACTCTTATTTGTCTTACATTTTGAACATTTTGCAGCAATTCTATACAATCCGTTTTGAGTTTGAACAATCTTAGCATCGATATTTTTCGTTTTTTTCTTACATTTGAGACAGTGAATTAAATCATCTTCCATTTACATATCAGTTTCCAAGTTTATTTAGTTCGTCTAGTATACCACATTTTGCTCCATTTTTATAGCCATACGGTACTGTTTCGATCTTATTTTCTAGGACAATTCTTTTATCCTCTTTAGCGCTCAGTGCCAGCTTGTTTATGGTAATTGTGTACAACTCAGGTTTATAGCTTTTTATTACAGTCATCTCTCTAAATTCCTCTTTATCTTCGAACAAACATCTTTTCAAGTTTTCGATATTTATTGTTTTATTTACAACACTTCTCTTAATTCCTTTACACCTAACTGGATTTTTGTCTAGATATTTGTACGAATACATTTTTGATCTCAACCCACAAAGTTCTTCTAAGATTGCACCATTTAGCTCGTCTTTGAATTTACCAATAACTTTCTTTTTTTTAGAAGCGAAACAGTCATGATCTTTTGGATAATCGCTCGTATCAAAGTCCTCTATATTTTCTTTAATAATTTTAAAAGGATCTAGTTTCAATTCTAGAAAATAACTGTCTGTATCCATGTACCAAAGATTCAAATCTGGGTCAAACTTCTTTAATTTATCGTAATAAAACTCGTACATTAACAATTTTGATAGGTCAAGAACTGAAAATCCTATGTAGATCGGTTTGTTAAATTTAACCTTTTGTTTATACATGTGACTCGCTATACAGTTGTCTTCAAAGATATTAAAGCATTTGAAGTTTGTTTTCTTGGCCTGTTTCATTAAAAATTCTTCATTTCCTAGTTTGATATCACATCTATTTCGCACATTTTCCATAGATTTTCCAAAAACAGAGTTGTTCATGAGCTTGTAAAAATCTTTCTCAAAGTCACTTGTAGCTTTGGTTCTCATGTTTGTGTTAAAATCAATGTACTTTTTCATAAAAGGCTTCTGAACGAATGCAATAACTCTATTCACATGTTTCAAAATCATACCTTGTTCCAGATAGAATTTCAAATTTCTTGAACGAACAACGTATTCAGTTTAATCCAGTAAAGTTGTGCAAAGTTTGTTTTTATAATGTTCGGGAGCAAGAGGTAAATCCTTGTGATGTTCATGTAAATTTGTTGGATATCCTAGATCAACTTCGAGAATATAGCCATAATCTTCGTCGCCAGTGAGTTCTAAAATTGTTTCTTGCCACTCTTCTTTTGTATATGTTTTAGGATTCATCCACTTGATTTCGTTATATGGTAAATTTTGCATAAGCCCGTAACCATAAAGGTTATTGGCATCGACGTACAACAGATAGTTTTCAGGCTTTGATTCATCAAAATCTTTCAAATATTTGTTATTTGATTTAACATAGCGTTTAATACATTGAGAAATGCCTCCGCGAATACCTTTTTCAATCATCAAATCCATGTTATAATCGTTAATTAGCTGAAGCTCAATTTTCGTTAATTTTAACATAGCGTCCCATGCGAGACTTGGAGCAGTCAGATAATGTGCTGGATCGAGTTTGTAACAATTCAAGCAAATGTTTCTGAAGTTTTCAAAAATATCAGGAAGCAATAAAACATCTTGGATGTTATAGAGATCTGAGTAATTACCAAGATTTTTATCCTTTAATTTATTCCCAACAGCTAAATAATGTTGAAAATCTTTCTCAGATATGCTCTCATCTGTTAAAAGTGAATAGAAATCTTAAATTTTTAGCTCTTCTGTGTAATCAAGTTTTTCAATACTATCGATAAATTCATAGGGAAATATTCCTTTTCCAGATAGAATTTTAAAAATCTCGTTGTCGTCATTTGGCTGTCTTTTTAGAATTTCATTCAATATTCTTCCATCCTGTATAAAATGATTTGTATGTTTAAAATGTTCTGTTTTTAGATTTTTAGCTAACATTTCTATAGATGAGGCCAGAAATCTGAACGTATCTACGAAAGAAAACTTAATGTATTTTCTAGGTTTATTACCTTCGAATTCATATCCATATCCAGAATTTACAGAATAATTTATATATCGTTCATCGGTGTTTGCAATCAAATCAACGTTTCCATATTGTTTAGCCAATTCTTTTATGTACAAATGAATATCGTAATTTGACATATTGTGACAGAAAACTGGAATATTTGGAGGAAATTTGAGATTCAAGTTACACGATAAATGAGCTGAACCTCTAAATTTACCTGTTAAATGACTATGATCTCGTACTTTTTTTCTTGTTTGATTATCAAAACCCTCACATTCACAAATATGACAAAGACTAGAATTTTGGTACGCTAATTCTTCTTCTTCGGTCAATTTCATAGGTTTTTTGTTCTTAGAATTATATTTTCTAGCTTTGTATTTTGATATTTTATTGAGCTCTTCAAACAATTTTGTAGGAACATTTGGCAAATCGTCTTCATTTTTTGCTCTATAACATATCGGTTTATACTTGCGATTGGTCACATTCGACACTAAATATAGAGTAAAACCATAAGGAATATGCTTCTGAATCTTGGATGTAGTCGATTTTTGCGGATTGTTTTTGCATGTTGGAATCTTCTCTAATATGCTTTCAAAATCCATATAAATAACGTAAGGATGAGAAAATTTCTTTTGATAATTAGTAAATGTTGTTGTTTGACCTGGAAATGGCATAATTGGTTTACAAACTTCATGTTGCTTGCAAATTTCTAAATAATCAGCTAAAGCACTATATTTGTAGAAATGACTCAAACATCTTCTACAAAGAAATTTTTTATTTTTACATTTAGATAATTGAGAGAAAACGAGTTTATTTAAATCCGTGATCAAAACATAATGAGATTTGTCTTCTTGTTTAACATACAATAAATCGATTTCTAACTCGGCATTATAACTAACTATATTATTCTAACTTCGGAAATTTGTAATGGAACAACGTTGAGTTTTTCGTCATAAGTATAGATATTTATAGACATTTTTGGATATTTGTACTTGGAATTGGAGCTGCGTTTCTCAAATAATTGTATATCTTTTAAAGACATTGGATACTCAAAGCCCGAAAATATCTCGTCATTTACAAATCTCTCGTATTGCTTTGCTCTGTCAGCATTCTTTTCGGGTTTTCCAATAGCACATCGGATAGAATAAACAAAACAGTAATCATCTTTATTTTTTATATTTACACAAGCTTTTTTTACCTTTATCTCTTGTGGCAAATCGATATATGATCCTGCGTTCATAAATTCATATTTATTAAGGCTCAAAATCAGTTGTTTACAGCGTTTTAATGTCCATCCAGAACCTCGATTTGGATGATTAGATTGTTCACGATGCGTTAATTTATTAAATTGTTTAGTGATAAAATCGTTTACGTCAAAGACTTCATCGGATTTTATAGTAAAGTACATTGGACATATTTGTGGTTCACCGTTAACTAAAGTTCGTTCGTATTCACATTCTAAAGAGAGATAGCCCTTCATATTTTTAACATTTTCTTGAAATTTTTCGATTAAACTTTTAATTTCAGGCCTCATAATTGATAGATATTTGTAAATTGACATGAACTTATCGTTTAACTCGTTAAAATGTATTGCTTAAATAGACCTTGTATAGAGGATAAAACTCCTACATCAATGATATTTTTAGGTTTTTCGGAGTTTTATCTATTTCTTCGATTATTTCAGACTTAGTTTTGTCGTTAGTTTCGATAGCCAACTTTTTAGCTATTGAATGAATATTTTCATCTTTAAATAGATTGAGATCTTTTTTATCTTCCTTAAAGTTTTTCTTTAATTCTCGTAATTTTTCTATATTTTACATCTTTTCATGATCGAAAATTTGATTTTCTTTAGCCCAATTCCTCAAATAATTCAGTTCACTTTCGTAAAGTTGTTTGTTTTTTAAATGGATTTTTGAGCTATAATGTCGATCATAGTTATATTTTAGGATTTCTTTCTTACAAAACGGACATGTTACTTTTTCACCCTTCATTTATATAAGAAAAATTTTAACTACCGATTTTTTCTAAATTCCAATTTTATTGTGAATTTTCGAGAAATATCGTTCAAATTATCAACTTTTAAGCTAAAACTTCGCAATAATTAGAGATAATTCGGTAGATTTTTCAGGATTTTTCAAAAAACTACCAGTTTGTACTAGTACCAGTTTGTATGTACCTTAAAAAGTTGATAATTTGAACGATATTTCTCGAACATTCACTATAAAATTGGAATTTAGAAAAAATCGGTAGTTAAAATTTTTCTTATATAAATGGAGCTACTAAAGGAATTAAATGAGGTTGGTGATTTATAGTTCAAAGAATATAAGAAGTTGAATGAATTAGAAGAAAATAAGAAATACAAAATTTTGAATCTGGATAAAATGAAAGATAAATTTGGGTTTACAATAATCGCCGAGTTGGAAGATTATAAAGTACACTTACCAAACAGATTTTTGACTGTTTTGGATAAAAAAAAGATTAAAGAATTGAATAAACATGATAAATTACACTTGGTTGTTACTGGAAAGAAGACTATTAAAGATAAAGACTGTGTTACTATCAATTTTGTAGAGTAGAAGATTTTTTGTTTATTCGTAGCAGACATTTCAAATAGATTTATTAGACAGCTCAAGAAAGTAGAAGCAAACAGCTATAGATTCTGTTATTTTTTATTCGTGAGTTACAGATTCGTTTATCGTCCTTTAAACAGTATTTTTCCCTTGATTTACTGTTGGCTCCGAAAGTGAGCTAGGAACCTTATATTCTTATCTACTTATATATATATATATATATATATATATATATATATATATATATATATATATATATATATTTCTCACATATCCCCTCTCGCAGGCTAGTGATTAGGCAGCTGAGCGGACGTCTGTGAGATTAAAATGAACTTTAGTAGGGTAAATTAATGTACAAAGGCTTTTTTTTTTAATGAACACAACAATTAAAGTTCAGTTGTGTTGCAACCCTACTATTTACTTTCAGCTTTCCAAATCTCTTTTAACATGACAATTGACATTCATTTGCTTTATGCTATCAACCGAGAAATAAATCAATCTCATGTCAAACAAATATTTATAAGAGAAGACAGTGTGCAACCTCTTTGGGAACAATACGTATATTTGTGTTTAAAAATCCCGTTGAAAAACTAAATAAATTACATATTTTTATTATGCCCTAGACAGATACTCCGTATGAGACATATCTCATACCGGAAGTAAAATACAATGCGACGAATGGTTCCAATTTACATATTCTATCAACTGGGATTATTTATTATTGAATTGAATTGAATCATAATTTATTTCCAAACAATATTTACATGCGTGCAAATTTACTATTAAATTTATATTGTCTTGTTACTATACTAGTTAAATGTTTACATAACAACATTATACATAAAAATATTATACACATCAGATTTAAAGTGGCCTAGGAAATGAGCCTACATGGGCGGAAAAGCCTGTGCGTAGGCTCGAGTTGCTTCCCTGGAGATTTTGGACGAATTTAATCTGGTGATTAATTATCATATTATAACATCAATACACGCATACACACAAACGCGCGCGCACGCGCGTATCTACATAATACGGCATTGAAATTTATCAGCGTAAGTACTACAAATAGTTTAAAGGAAATATTTAAAGAGAAGAAAAACAAAATTAAGGAGTGGTGTATTTTAAAGATCAAAAAGTCTACCTGCAGAACAACCTAACACATTACTAGCAGATTTCTTTACGAACTGTTATGAAATAAAAAACAATAAATAAAATAAAAATATAAAATAGGAAAAGTCCATCTAAAGGCATTAGTGCTGTTGAGGGAGCATCAAGAGGGGGGAGGCAGGGTCAAAAGTCAGGTCCTTCTGTAGTCAGCCGTGATAATTGCCTCGGCCTCCTCCGCGCTGATAAGATACAGCCATTCATTCGAACGTTTCTTACATGTAAGTATTGAAGGTGAGGTGAATATTTGGTTGTCTGGAAAGTATTTACAGATATTTCTATACACGAGATGGGATATATAAAGAGAATTTGTAGATGAGAAGGATTTACTGATTTGCATTGATGCGACACCAATATTCCGTGAATATCGTGTGTTATGAGAATGTGAAGTTGTAGAGAAAATTGTATAAAAATGTTTATAAATGTGAACAAGAAGTGTTTTAATGATGATTTTTCGAATTGATAGAATGGCAGTTTCTTGATATAATAATAATAATAATAATAATAATAATATAAAGTGTCAGTTGGGTATCTCCTAGATTTTTTGAAACCGGCTTTTAAGATTGCCTTCTGAACCACTTGCAGTGGCTGTAAAAGAGTTTTATATACGCTCCACCCCAGGCTATTATTCCAAACGAGAACAACGATTGGGCATAGGCAAAGTAAGCAAGTTTGATTTCTTTTTCATTTAAAATTTCACTTAAATGTTTAAACGCAAATATATATTTCCTTGCTCTCTTTTTTACATATTCAACATGTGCAGACCATTTTAAACGCTTGTCAAAGAAGACACCCAAATATTTATAAGACGATACATTTTCAATAGTTTCACACGAACAAAGATCATTATTGTAACTGCCACAATTATGAACCACGAGGTCGCCGAGGGCATAGTCTGTGGTCTCTCGGAGAGAGATGGGCAAAAACTTAGTCTTTGATGTATTTAATGAAAGAATGTTTTGGTTAAACCATTTTTTTAAGACCATGAGGTCATGTAGAGCGTTAGAACGGGCATCACCCCAATCGTTACCTTTTATTAAAATTAAGCTATCATCAGCAAATAAAACAAGATTGCCATATACATTCAATTTAGAGATATTGTTAATATAAATCAAAAACAGAATTGGGCCGAGCGTACTGCCCTGAACCACCCCGTAGTCCACCGGAAGCGCGTCGCTCTCGGTCCCACAGACAGACACGGTCTGTAGCCTACTTGTGAGGTAGGTTGAGAACCATGAAAGCGCATTACCCCGAACTCCAGTGGCCTCCAATTTAAGGAGCAGCCTATTTCTATCAATGCTGTCAAAGGCCTTCCTCAAATCAAGAAATATTAAAATAATGCGCAAGTTGTCAGATATAGCATCATTGATTTGTCTGTTGACATCAAAAAGAGCATCAGAAATGTTCCTGTCGTCTCTGAACCCATACTGACACTCGCACAAGATTTGATTGTTAGAAAGATAGAAAACTAATTGTTCTTTAACTATACGCTCAAGGATCTTGGAGAATACACTCAAAAGGCTGATGGGGCGGAAATTATTTTTATCTAAGAAGCAATCTCCTTTATGCAAGGGAATGACCTTAGCGATTTTAAAGATATCCGGGAAAATGCCAGAAGAAATACTTAAATTTATTAAATGCAGAAGGGGCTTAGAGAAGATATAAATATTGCCTTTTAACATATCAGCCAAGACAACATCACGTCCAGGGGCGGATCCCCCACGCAGTCCAGTCGCGTGCCGTATTACATCAAGTTCAGTAACAGTGGTCAATGTGAACACGGTGTTCTGTCTGTAATCCGCATCACTCAAAACCGGGTCCCCACCTGAATCGATGGCACTAGCCAGATTGTGTCCAACCGCGGAGAAAAAGGAGTTAAAATCATTAGCTACTTGTTTACACAAACCATGAGATATATACGGAGTATCCGGTAAAACTTTATGGATCGGAAAAGAATCTCTCTTCTTAATTTTACCAGCAAGCTCATTTATGATAGACCAGAACATTTTGGGGTTGTTTTGATAATTTTCAAGTTTAGTTCTGTAATATAGTTTTTTGGATTGTTTAAGAGATTTACTTAAATTGTGTCTGAATGTACGAAAAAAGTGATAGAGATCATTATTAAAGGGTTGTTTTTTTTTAATTTTTTTACTTATTTTGTCTCTAATGCGAATCAATTTGACCAAATCGGGTGTAATCCATGGTTTTAATTTTTTGAGCGTGTGGAATAGTTATTTAAAGGTTTTGAGGAAGTTTTAATAAGATCAGATATTGTATTTTCAAATTGTTTAGCGCATATTGTGATATCCTGGCAACTCAAAACAGGTTCCCAGTTCAAGTGAGCGAGATTACGGCCGAACAGATGCTTATCAGTGTAGTATTGTGTAGTAGAGTCGTCAGTAAGGTGGTCATTGTGAGGCGATGTGGCAGTGGCAGTGATAGTTAGGCCAGTACTGTAGTGGTCGCTCACGCCAGTCTGGAACACAGCTGATTGTACATTGTTCATGTCATAGTAACGTAGAAATATGTGATCCAGACATGATGAGCAGTTATTAATCACTCTAGTTGGTTTATCTATACATTGAACAAATCCCGATCCCAGCAAGCAGTTTAAGTATCTGTCGCATGTTGAAGTATTCTTAAGTAAATCGATGTTAATGTCGCCCAAAATAATTCCCATCTTGCTCTTATCTAAACGATTACAATAATTTTCTAGTTCAGTTAAGAAAAATTCCAAGTCACTGTCAAAGGTACGGTATAGGGCAAGTATGTAAAAGGTTTTGTTGCAGTAATTGAATTCTAAGTTAATGCCGTAGATGTCACCAAGTGTTACTTGTGAGGAAGTAGCTGATAAACGTTTATTGAAGTAAATGATAACACCGTCATTTCTGTTACGTTGTTTGTTCGTCAGCACAATGTCAAACCCCTCCAAAACCTCTCCCTCCTCACCCTCTCTTAACCAACATTCAGTCAGAACAACTATGTCCAAGCGTGGAATATTATTCAGATATACTAAAAGTTCGTTAAAATTTTTACAATAACTTCGGATATTACAATGAAATATTTTTAGGCTTTCATAGCATTCCTGACTAAGAAAAAAATTACTAATTTGTTGTATATTATATAATTCTAAACAATGGTTTACATTTAAACAGTCGTCATCTTCCCCATTCATGAGCAGGACCCTCGGCACAGACCACCCACCCAGCTGAGGACTCATTAACCTTTACAGAGTATTATACGTAATAAAAATTAAGAGATATAAAAAATAATAATAATAATAATAATAAAAAGTTATGATATGAATGTGCGATCAATAAAATAGTAGTGAGGTTACAAATAGCACAAAATTCTAAAATTAAAAGTATAATTAAACTAACACCTTGTATATTAAATTCTTAGCGTGCTAACACATCTATTTAGGTAGGCACATAATTTCATTTTACTAAAACTAGACAAAAATGATTATTCAACTGTATAGATATTTAAGGGCTACAACAACATACAGGAATTCTTAAACAATGTTTATAATATTATTATCAAACTACTTCATGATAGATAATTACATTTGTACTTAAATTAAATGAAGATAACTGATTTGATTACTTCTGTTGCGAAAACACGATTTTATACAATGAAGGAAACAACACTAAATAACTGTGCAAACTTTATAATTTTCTGACAAAAGGGGAAATATGTAATACAACACGCACGCACGCACGCACGCACGCACACACACACACACACACACACACATTATTATAACAATTGATTGTCGTATGCATTATATAGATATGCATTAAGAACAAAAACAAAAATTATACTTATATCGATAAAATTAAAAATTAAGCCTCCTTTACATATATGTAATTGACACACATATGCGCATACACTCGTACACACATACATCCACATGCACACACATACGCGTACACATATACATCCCGATGCACACACATATGCCTACATACACATACATATACACCCACATTTTATAATGAGGTATAACTAGAACATAGATTTTAACGAAAGTTGCTTGACTACTTTATCTGTAATAAACGTAAATGTACATTGGAAGAAAAAAATACTTATGAAATAATGTAATTGATTGCATAATTCAAGCTTTTGTAAAAAGAAATCTGTAATATATATCGTTAGACTAACGTATTAATGTGTATATTATGTAAACATGCATTATGTACAGTATTTCTGTCAAATACACTTTATAAAAATAAAATTGAACATTGAGAATTCATTAAAATATTGGTATAATAACTGTTCATAGTGGAAAACAATTAAAACTTCTGCTGATCGAAAAAATAAAAAACTAAAATAATATCCTATTTGTGTGCCATATTAATAAATATATTTAATAAACTAAAACGGTTGACTAAAATTTATATTAATACAATTTGTTACAGTGAGGCTTTTAAACAACAAGCTAGTAAACATAATTTGATTATTTGATGAATATAACATATGAGCAATATGAACTTTATTTGATGAATATAATAAAGAATATATCTTTAAATTAGGTAGACACGTATTATATGTAAGTAGTATAAGTGTTACTATTGTACCCAAATAAATAATTAAAACATTACAAACATTTTTTCTCTCATCGACTTATTTCAATAAACTATAGTAATACATTAAACAGTGTACCTTGTGCCGGAATAGTGTTCATTTATCAAATTTGTCTAGATCAGCAAGTGCAGTGACTCGTTCGGTCTCAGCACCCTCAGCCACCTTGACAAGGATCTTCCCGTTGAAGAAACCGGCAAAACTAATCTTCTTCTCTCGCTGTAGTCTCCGTGCTCGCTCGAGAATTGCCTTGTTATGCGCAGTTAAATGTTCGTTGATAAACACTGGGCTGTTGTTCAGCGCTGAGTCAATGTCAGAAGCGTTTAAATTTCTCGTTCTTCTTGCAGCCGTCAACCATTCTTCCCTCATCTTCCTAGAGACGAACTGCGCGATTATCGGCGGGTGGACATGCTTTTTAGAGTACAGGCGCAGCCGGTGGGCAATAGAGAAGTCTTCTCTCCTGAAGGGGACATTAATGGCGTGAGCGATCTTTTGTAGGCAATAATATATATCTTCCCCGTGTGTTCCTGGAAGCCCGATAATCTCTATGTTGGCCGAGCGTGAATGCTGCTCGATGTCTTGCAGCTGAAGGTGTAAATCTCGCACCTCCTCTTTCAATTTGTTGTTCGTTGTTTCGAGGTCGTCACAGCGATCTTCCATCTTCTGGTGAGAATTCTGTAACTCAGTCACACTACACTGCAAGTTTTTCAGCTCAGCCGATAGACAATTAACGGATTCTAAAACAGTTTTGATTTTATCATCCGTGTTTTTATTAATGTCTTTTTTTAGAGACTGAACTAGATCGGCCATGTATTTCTTAATATCCATTTCTTCGTTGCTACGAATGGAAGACAAAGAGGCGTTTTCTTTAAAACATGTATCACACTTCCAAGACTTATGTTTGCCTTTCGTGAAATTTTGCGACGAACCAGCACGCGAACACGCGGGGTGAAATGAACGTTTGCACTCAACGCACTTGGCTATAACGTCATTAGCAAGAAAAACGGTTTCACACTTATCACACCTTTCCGACATTGTAATAAAAAAGGTTTATAAAGATAACAATATGAAAAAAAAATTAACGACAGGTATAACCTCAACTAGGCAGGCCGAATCGTCTAATCAGATAAGATGGGACGTTGTAGATAAGCGGTCCGGACTCATCGGCGATTAGATAGCAACAAATTATATTATTTATTAGAAAATTCAAATATGTAAAACAAAATATAGTGTGACACAACTCATCCATTAAATTTACATATGTCAAACAAGAAGAGCACCGTTGTAATCAGAACCATTAAATGATCCACTACAAAGACATACAGCAAATGTAAAAACATAAGTGGTCGTTTCATTCTAATTTCTTTGACATTTGACGTTTTATGTTGGCTTTTGGGATTTAGTAAAATGAGATACGTAAAGACAGCTTTGAAAATAATGGCAGAAACAATATTTATATAATGACTGGCTAGAGTTACTTTTTATAATATTTGTCCTGATTGACTATAAATACTTTTACTAAAATAACCTTCACTAATTTTCAGTTTCTGCTGTTGTTTTACGCATAATGCTGACAAGGTATGGTTCTTTTAGAAAGTGTGTGAGACTTTTTAATTGTGTTAATAGTTTTACCTGACCACTGTAACTTAACTGGATTATCAATCAAAAAAGTTATTCTTAAGGTAATAATCGTCTATTCAACTATAAAAAAGGCATTTAAATGACGATAGTTTTACATGGAGCAAAATAACATTCAATTTTACATTATGGCTACCAGACGGTGCGGCGCAGTGCACTAGCAAGTACAACACTCTGAACTCTTAACTTCTGGTAGCCAACATGTTCAGCTATGGATCTTTATGTCGTTATAAGAACATATGCCATAACATTTATAACATATGCCATGCATTGAAAATTTGTCATTACAAAAGATAGGGTAATTTAATTCACTCTTAAAGATAATTAAGCCTATCCTTATGGACCACTGGCCTATGAGAAGATCTTATTATACATGACAAGGAGGAGAAAAAAAATACAAGGGCGGTGTATATTGAATAGGTGCGGTCACACTCAGATTTTGGACGTACAGTACTGTAACTCTATCGTAGTTCCAAAGTCTAAAATCTTAGACCGTGCGGCGATTACCTCTATCAGTGCTCCTCATTTTTTTTAGTTTTTTAGTCATAACAGTGACGCTCAATGCAAATTTTGTTTGTACGCCAGTTCGTTTTCTAGATGTAGGCAGAAATGCAAATAGCTGTACAGCCAGTGAGAAATATGTAAATACAGGCAGAGAAACAGAAATTGTTATTAAAAAAGAGTAATTCGGTTAAAGCAGTTTAACCTGTACGAAATGAAGTTTCATCTCCGTAAGAAAAACCATCGGGAAATAGTTTTACTGTATGTATCATTTTATAATTTTACATAGATATATCACGCCATGCACTAGAGCTTAAAATTGGAAAACGGAAGGACCTCTTGTAATATTGTCATTACAGCACATTGTAAGTCAAAAGTAATAAGTGGTTCATTGCTTTTAATATATGTAGAGAATATTGAAAAAAAATCAAATATAAGTCTATATTTATATCTTATGGTCATGAGTTATAGATGTGAGAGATAACTAATTCTTCTCATTAAAAGAGATAATACTTTTAGAGAATCCTTTACATCCTCCGCGGACATGGTCAAAGGCCTCTTTAAGCCCAAAATCAAGTATATAATATTGAATCATTTTAACCTTTTCTGATATGTTTATATTTATACTGAGAAATATATTATAAATTTTTAATATTTGTTAAAGTTCAACTTTAGATTAAAGCAATGAATATGTCACTGCCGTACCTTTCTTAGTAATAATAATAAAATTATAAGTAGTTAAAGTGCAGGAGAGTAATTAATGTCAAACATGCAATAAGTATGGAAAGTCTTCGATAGCTGCCATAACTGGGAGATCACAAGAGTGACGGTCCAGCTACCAAAAATTGCTGTTCGTTTAGCGTTACCCAGGGAGCACGTGTAGCAAGCTACGGACGCGAACAACTTCATCCCCTAGGTCTCTAAACTGGCTCAGTAATTTGGATTTAGTTTTGTGACGGGAGATTTTAATATTATTTTTAATTTATGACTCAAGAACTTTGTTCTTACGTACTTTTTAATAATTGTAATTTTTAATTTATTTATTTATGGATAGCTGCCTTTGTCCCCCATACGATATATATATATATATATATATATATATATAATATATATATATATATATATAGTATGGAAAGTTAATTAAACTAGTGCTACTAGTGTTAGGGCAGTAGTTCGAAAATAGAAAATTGTTTATGAAAATAGTCTTAGTTTTACCAGTCTTATACAAAATAGTTATTAAAAAAAAATTAAAAACCTCATAAAAATTTTATGAAATATATTTAATAACAAACACATTCTCCTTAGTTTTTCAAATAATTAGTTGTTTATTTAATACCTTATCAAAATTATTTTGTTTCTTATAAGGAACTGTATAATTGCAGTTTGAATGTATTGTAATGCAGACTATGTGAGTACAAAAAGAATCAGTTTACATTCATTTTCCATAAATTGTCCAAATAATATAATATCACCATAATATTAACAATAACAATTTATCATATACACGATATTGTAAGACAAATAACAGAACTTGTTTGTCTATATCTGTATGGGTAATCAGATAACAAAAATAGGTTTAATGTTCGGTTTACTGTACACAAACACGTGAAGGTGAAAACCAAAATAAATAGAAATAGGTGAATCATATACAACAGTGTGGATATTAATATTATTGTGATATCCATAGTAATAACAAAGGAGATATAATGCTATGTTAAAGTCGTTTATACACGCAAGACGTGGAAGATCTGCACCAGAATTCATCCAGTACTATGGCAAAGACCAGGATCGAGACAATGACTTATAGATGAGTTGCTTTAATTATTTACAATTGTATGTTTGTCTCTAACCATTCTTCTTATCTAAAGTAGTTTAAATCATAGATTTAGCGATTAATAATTACAGAAAAACACATTGAAACAGTTCCGATGTAATAATGTAATTATTAACAGGATTTTAATCTTTAAGGAAATATAAAATTATTATATTGTTTTTGTTAGTGAATTTTATCTTAATCAACAAATAACTTTCTTATATTTTGTGGACAAACTGAAAGAACCCCTGATGTATTGATTTAAATCCTTTAAGTACTATAAGTGTACAGAAAGAATCAGTTTACAATCACATTCAAAATCACATCTAAATGTTTTTAGGTCCGTTCATACATATTTGATAAATAGTGTAAAGAATACTTAGAGAATTAGTTGGTTAAATATGCCAGAGAGACATCTTTCGGGCATTTTATAGTAGTGTAATATTAAAAATAATTTGATAATAGTTAACTCAAGTTGACTTAGGATTAAAATGAATAACCTAATTACATTTACTTGTTTACACTGTAAAAATAAATAGGGACATTGTATAAATTAGAGGAGAAATACTGTCTATAAATTTTAAGTTATCTAATTAGTTGCTGAAGTTACCACCAGAGCTCCTTATAAATTTGCAAGACTATTAAAGTAATATAGCTATAGAAATTTCTTATTAGAACCCATTTTCGCCTTTATTAAATTTTTACAGATAATAATAATATTACCCTATTGCAATCCATATTATGATGAATCGTTATAGATAATATATGTAAACATACTTTAAATAATTATAAGTCATATTGTTTTATGTACATTTTTATGTTTTTGATTGCAATGTATATTTGTTTTAAACTCATTATTGTGGTTTATTATTAACCCGAAAATTAACGTGTATTTTTAATTAATCAGTTTACAACGCCCAAATCTTACAAGACCCGTTCATACATATTTGATAAAACGTATTGATTACTTAAAGAATTATTTACTTAAATATGTCTTAGAGACATCTTTTAGTCATTTTATATCAGTGTAATGATGAAAAATTTTAAAAATTGTGAATTTAAGTTGACATAGGATTAAAATTCATAACAATTGTATTCGATTGCTTGCACTTAAAAGTTAAATAACGTTAATGTACAAATTTGAGGAGAAATATAGTCTATAATTGTTGATTTAATAAAATCCTTACTGGAACCACCACCAGAAGTCAAAATTAAACCTTCACAGACATTCTGAATGAAAATCTATTTCTAAACTTCTAGACAAAACGTTAAAAGCCTTATTGAGTCAAAAAAATTGCTGGACCAAAACAAAAGCACTCTTATAAATGTAGCAACACTTTAGCGTCAATTGGGAGATTTATACTTTTAATTAAGAACTTTTAAATAATTATAATAGAGATGGATATTGTTATTGAACTGTTAAAATATTACACTTGTAAATTCAATATTTAAGTTTTTTTTTCGTTTTAAAACTATCTATTACACTATTTACATAAATAGTTGCTACGAAACTCATTCATAATTAGAATTAAATTTAATTTCTTTTGTATTAGCGTGAATTTAAAGTTAAACAAACTAATATTTAAATTTGTATATAAGGTAATGTGTTTATTTATGTAGACATAATATTATTGTGCAAAATGTAATTGAGATAATTGTGTATTACTTAGAAGGTGGAATTAGGAAATATTTAGTAGCTTAAAGATAACTTCATTTAGGCACAAATGTCTAAAAAACTACATTGGACTGTATAATATTACAATACTTGGTTGTGTGGTATGTTCTGATATTCAGATAACATTTGGTAATATTATATTATGGGCTAAATGGAGCTCTATGAGAGTGTAATGTTTTATTTATGAAGAGTACCGAATGCTTACTAGTTTATTCTTTTTGAAAGTTTAGTAAATTTTTGAGATGTTGAGCTGATTATTTATTGATTATGATGTAAATTTTGGAAAATGTGTTTCGTAATCTTATTGTATACGGGAATTATCATTGATAATTCTGTAATGTAATAAAAGCTTATGTGATACGTAATTTTATAGATAACTGAAGGCCATTTTTATCTGCCAGTTATTGGATAATTATTGCTTACGTTTTGTCGAAATTGAATGCAACATTAAGTAATATAACTTTGTGTCATAAACATACTTGAATTAAATATTTTATATTAACGATTCTTGGGTTATCACATGAACAATAAATTACTAAATGGTAGAGAAATAATAAGTACTATTATTCAAAGGAAATTCAAATATATAATACAGGTACGTTGCAACATTAATTTCATTACTACATTTTGTTTAGTGAATCAAAATGGCTATATTTCGTAAACTATAAATTAGAGTTAAACAATATAATGGCCAATTCTTCTGCATCTTACCGTGTCGTGTGCCATGTGTTCATTCATTCGTTTAGGTATTGAACGTGTTGTATCACCAATGCACGCTGATCCATAACTACTACTGTCGGTGCAGTGTACACAGTAAAATCGTGTTTTTCAGTACCATTACAATGTAAAATATACCATTGGTCAAGTGAAACACTAAGGGTACATGCAAAATTTGAAGCCCTGTAGAACATTTTATACTTGATGTGCCCTGCACAGCCGGACAACCATCACGCAGAAAAGATTTTTTTTTTTCATCCATTGAAACAAAAGAGTAATTGTTACTGCGAAATCATTATTGAAACACTTACGGATATTCTAGATAAATAAACGTGATACTAAGTCAAATATTACAATTCTGTTAATTTTTACACAATTTGTTTGAACATTTATTTATTTCACGATTTTCTAGTTTTCATAGTTGTCAACTATTAAGATAATGTAAACAAGTTCACACAATCAGGTGAATCCCATGTAAAGACATGTATTATATAACTCAACTCCCATATTACTTATAAAGAATTAAGCTCTACAGAACAAGTTATAAGTCAGTTTGCTCTCGAGATATAAATACAAAATCTGTAGCCCTTAATAGGCTTCACTAACGATCAAAAATAAAGATTAAGTTGGCTCCGGTGTTTGCAATATCATTAGCCGTATTTTACAAGGATAAATATTTTAAGCTTTGCATTCAAACTCACAGAATAGTAAATCAGTTTGAAATGTGTCTTTGTGTCGCCGATTAAGTAGAACCGACATTTCCAGCTTGTTGATGCGAGTTACCGGACGTCATTCATCAGGAATCCAATTCATTTTAATAAGTGAAAATGACATTCATCACTCGATTGAATGTACAAAATATAATTACTGTCTGTCCGCACGATATCTCGAGAACAAACTGTTCAGTTGTAGAATATTTTCATGAAGCTTAATTTATATACAGGCACCAACGAAGTCAATGATGGTAAATGTCACACAATGGGAATGGGCAGGGAGCTAAAGACAATTTTATGTTAATTTTATAAGTAAACAGGATAAGACCATTAAATTAAAGAATAAATAAATTCGAAAACAAAATTAAAGTTATCATATAAAATTTTAACACTATGAAATTCGAGGCATTTATGTAATTATCTCTGTCTTTTCTACTTCATATTACCACCACTTCCCTCATAATTATATCCGTGAAAATCATCACACGCGTTACAAAAACTTCTTTATAGTACACAAATACTTAATTTCCTAATTAAATTAATAATAAGGTTTCCAATTAAAATATTCTATTACTTGATGTACCACGATTTATCAGAACATGTAAAATGTAAAAAAATAAAATTGTAGAATTTAGGGGAATACGAGATGTAATAAAAAATTTTCCCAAGTTCCATTACGAAGATGAACAGAGAACGTGTTGAAACATGATGGTACTTAATATTCTGATCCTTTGACATTAATAACCTCCTTGTTTATTTTGAAATGAAAGAATACGAGAAACGTTATTTTCTGTTTGATGGTCATACAAGAAACCATAACTCGTAGAAGAGCTTCAAAATTTCATTGCCTCTAAGTTTTTTTATCGTTATTAGAATGTTCATTGTCGGTGTTTTTTGTATTAAGACCGTTTACAGTTATGAGGTTAATATAAGAAATTAGTCTAATAAAGTTGTTCTTAAGCTGTCTACTCTCTGCCTGATTGGTTGTGAGTTCTCATGAGGTAGGAGTGCAATTCTCTAATTTCCCTCGTTGGAAAATTAATATTCATAACAGACGAGCAAATATGACGGATATTTTATTTCCTAGTGAACCACTTAGTCGTTGTAGCAACTAATGATAAATAGATAAAGACGTCTTAAACCCACAACCTTAGATTTTAAATAAATACATTTATTTCAAAATATACTTTTATCTTTGGTACATTAGAAGAAAAACAAATTGAGCCCACTTTAGTATTTAAAACAATGTAAACAAAATTCATCTATTAACACTCATAGATTAAAAACCTTCAACAGGTAAAATAAATTAACCCCCAGATGCTTTCACTGTAACAAAATAGATGTTTGTTTAAAGTTCTTCTCTTTACAAACTGAACGACACATTTTTATTAATCAGCAGGTAGTTCAAATCCATTCTTTTCTACATCAAATAAAAACAAATTGTATTTTATATAATGAACTAGAAATAAAACAAGAAAGTATCGACTCATTGAGTTAAACCAACCACGAAGTAATCAATCAGTAAATATACACTTCTTGTGATTGACCAGCATTGTTATAATATGGTGTCGGTGACAGTCATTTTATACCCAATAAACTGACCGGATGCGAGCGACTCGATGTCAGACATGAAAAGGGAATTGGATAATACTTCACTTTGACACCAACTACTGGTTAGCCTCAGTCTTCTATCCAATATATAAGGAAACTCAGCATCTCCATGTCCTTGAAACAGTCTTGAAGTCATATACTATACAGTAATGTAAGTAAAAGATTTTACTGTTTCAATTAAAAAGATAAATAGACCATAAATTATACTCCTAAGATACCATAAACTAAAATGTTAAGATACCATTAAAACGTAAAATACTTAAATTTACATTATTTACGGCCAAATTTAGATTAATTAAGTATCGAAATGGCTATATTAAATTTTAAAACTATTTATTATTCTTTGAATCCTTTTTAATCATATTACTATTTACGTTATTTTTTACCATTTAAGCGAGTGACTATATTGACACGTGATACGGTAAAAATTTAAAAATGTTCCTCTCAGTGTAATATTAAATAACAAAATTAGTAATTAGACCAAAGTTCTTTTTATATTTCCTTGATTTTGAATAGAAAATAAAATGTAACTATCACGTAAGACCGATTCAGATTTTTAATAAAGTACGTTATCTCCAAAAGCGACTAGTGAGAGAGTGTCTTAGGTTTTTGAAGTCTACTTCATTGGATACGGTGCTACCATTGACCGAAAAAAGTGTGCTCGTAAGGGGTGTGCATTTATATTACTTTTACCAATATGAGATCTAATGTAATCTTTCCTTATTAAAACCAAGCTCAGCATGTAAGCTCATGACAGCAATACGAGACGGTTTCTATAGCCATACAACCGGCCGGACTTTTCAAGAGCCAGAATATGTTTCTGACTTTATTATTCTTTATTTTGAAGTCAGGTTTACACATCAGATGCAGTACACTTACATACCACATTACACATCCATTAGGATAAATACTATAAATACCATAAATACTATAAATGCGAAAGTGGATTTTTTTGGTTTGTTTTGCTTTAACGGATTGAATAGATTACTATAGATTGAATAGTTTACTATTCAATCTATTGTACAGAAATTTTTGCCTAAGTGGGCGTTCTTATGATCCTTTGGGATGAACATATATAGACCTATTCTTATTGTAAAAATCCCTCCGGGCTGCACCCCACTGGTATTTAATGAAACAAAAATCCCATGATGGTCTCTGGAGTTGTGTAATACTAATTAAAAGAGCATGCCTAATGCAAAACAACTGCTCTGTATAATCATTTTTTATTATTTTCAATTTGTTTAAATTTTTTTGTGAGTACATTCTACTATGATTAATTTCTAATAGTGGTAGGAATAATAACTATTCTTTAAGTAGTATCAGATTTCAACGATTAGGTAAGTACTCATTTACCTTAAAAATGTCCTAAATCAAGTGAAGATTTGACTTCGAAGACTCCCTTTGAAGCTGTCGGCAAGAACTATGCAAGATGAAAGTGCGCTAGACTGTAATTTTGAATTCATGTACCAATTCTAGCTCTACATTTTCTCAAATATTAAAAATATTTTTTAAGTTGGTAAAGAAAACAACGCGTAATACTAGTGTAATTTTTAATTTACTCATAACTATACATTTTTATCACAATTTAAGTTATATCCAAAAGTAAGTGCTACTATCTAACATTTACTATGAATTTAAAGACTGATATAAAACTCATATTATATAACTTTTGACAGAACTAGAATTCTCTGATTTGATATATTATATATATATATATATATATATAATATATATATATATATAATATATATATATATATTTTCTTCATCGGGAAACAAGGCAAAATCAGGTATACAACAATACATACTAAGAGAAAATTAAATTACAATTACCATAAATACAAACTTCTTGACGTATTCTTATATCTTGGAAACAGTGCAAACTCAACATTGGCGTCGGAAATGTAAGTCACTCCAACAAACAGCTATCATACAAGTGTAATGAATACTAAATTGCATGCAAAGTACCGAGTTATTGCTAGTATCAAATAAATATATGTTTTTTAGAAATAAATAATATAAAATAGGTGAGTTGAGGCGCATTTTAAAATTATTTCATAATGACATTAATTTAAAATATCATTGTGCTGTGATTGTAAAACATAACATCCTACAAATTGTCTGAAATCATACACCATTAATCACTAATTAGAAATATGTTTTGTGTTAGGGAGATACCATACAATTTAAGTTATTGCAATACTTGTATAAAAATATTAGTTGACGAAAAAGAATTTTGAAATTACGAGTGTTGTTAGATACTCATAAAGGCAGTGTCTTATTTAACACAATATGCAAATTAGGGCGGAAATGCAAAAGCGCAAAATAAAGACGTCCTATTGGGACTTAATCTATAACATTGTAAATCGTTTTAATATTTAGATAAATTTTTGTGATAAATAATCTAGTGAGGGTTTTACTGCTTGAAAATGACATCTTAGTTACTTTTAGTGTTTTTCCTCAACGTCATACCCTTTCATTAGGTTTGCTTAGGTACAATCTACTTTATGTGTAAATTTGACAGAAAATACGGATTAATAACGTCACAAATCTAGTCCGGCCTCTTGAACATCTGGCCTATAGAATATTGAATACTTTATACCATATAAGTTAGCAGTCTATTAGTTGTAATCCATTGGTGAATGACAGAAACTGGGCCAGAAGAAAACAGTTATTTAGAAGATTATTCTTAATTTCACTTACTAAATGCTTTGTGTGCCAGGTAAACATATTTATTAGCAACAGCAACAGGTTTAATCCTCCGTGAAAAGTACTAATCGAAAGGCTTAGAACTATAAAATTTCATATAGCTCAATATTGATGGTGTTATTTTTTGTTTAAACACCATCTGGTGCGTATTTATATTTTCAATAAATTATTTTAACTAAACTCCGAGAATAAATGTTTGGTTTTAAATTCCAAGAGTAAACTCATCTGGTTTGTTAAAACTATTTTACTGCTTTGGTGGAAACTCATCTGAGATATGGACTTGCTGTTTGGGTTGGATCCTCTGCAGGAAATCTCAACAGAGTACTCTTCCTTCATAAAAAAGCCATCCAAACCCTAGTGGAACTTCAACACCAACAAAGCTGTCGACAAGCATTTAAAACCTTGATAGTTAATACAATCACTTCCCTTTGCATATGGGAAGTGATACTATATGTTGACCAACTACAGGTACAAACAGTGAAAACCCTTCATACTGTACACATAACCGACGTCATGCAGGAAATTACATACTACCTATAGATCGGACATCACTTTTCGAGGATAAACTATCCTACATCTGTAGAAAGCTGAGGAAACTTCTTCCACAAACCGTGAAAACCCTGAAGGGAGCAGCCTTGAAAAGATGTCTTCACGACTTCCTGGTGGACCACACAATACGTACCATCGAAGAATTCACATAAATATATAAGGAAGATTAGAAGCTCTAACATGACTCCTGACATTTCTTATTTATTACTGTCATTACTCTGTAATTTGTAAAAATTTTGACACTTTTACTTTTCTTGAAGAATATGTTAATAGATGAATATGTCTATGACTAAAAACGCCGACATCGTTTTTTGGAGCTTGTTGTAATACGGCTGTAAATATTAAAACTTTTTACTAATTACAAATTTAGGACGCCATAATATTTAGATGCTATTTCATGGTAAACATAATAAAACGATTTAAATGCAGTATGCAAGGGAGACGTAGATGTTTTATAACGAAGATCAACCATTTGAGGAAAATAATCGTGAACAAGGAAATTTTATAATTTTGACAGAACTCTAAAACAATTATTTGACAATGGGGATGCTAATTTAAGTTTATACATTTTTCCTACCACCACTATCCATAGCTTTACTGTTAAGCCCCTATTTACGGTTCTTACACTGTATAACACTCACCTAGGAGTGATACTAAGATAAGTAAGTTGAGAGACGGGAATTGTTATTAAAATGTTATTTTACAGTTTCATTTCCGTATAACGCTGAGCGTGTGTCCGCGTAAGACACAGTAATAAACAAATGAACACTGAAACACTAAACTGATTAGAGTGGTCAATAGTCATTGGTTTGGTGGGAATATGTTTCAATTTATCATTTCCGGGAGTAACCAGTTGAATAATTGGTTTGCAACTTAATTGCATTTAGTGATTTTGAACCGTCTGCAAATAAGCTTTGTACCTTCATATAGAAATAGAACGTTTTGTTTGTTAAATTAGGTATACAGTAGTACCTTTTAAAGGAGAGGTAAAATGTTATGTTCAGAGCACAAGTTTTAATTGATAACTAGATAGTGAGCAGGGGCTGGAGTAATAATAATTGATAACTAGATAGTGAGCAGGGGTCTGCAGTAATAATTGATAACTAGATAGTGAGCAGGGGTCTGCAGTAATAATTGATAACAAGATAGTGAGCAGGGGTCTGCAGTAATAATTTATAACTAGAAAGTGAGCAGGGGTCTGCAGTAATAATTGATAACTAGACAGTGAGCAGGGGTCTGTATTAATACTTGATAACTAGACAGTGAGCAGGGGTCTACAGTAATAATTGATAACTAGATAGTGAGCAGGGGTCTGCAGTAATAATTATTGATAACTAGATAGTGAGCAGGGGTCTGCAGTAATAATTCATTAAAAAACTGATTAATCGTTATAAATAAATTCGTTAATTAAATATTTGTTAAGGTAGATGTTGTGATCAAAATCGCAACATCTTCAACAGCTAAAATAATTACAATATTTCTAAAAGATTTGTTTTGTTATAATTAACTACGTGTCTCTGCTTAACACCTTTGTGTGACGTTCAGTAAACAGCCGGACTCACCTCGCCACACAACCGAGGTAACTCTCTGTCTTTCTGAGATATTATTGAGAGAAGCATGTTACAATGTTCATTTTCTTCATTTAACGATAGATTTTCGAATATTACAAATTATTTAAGACGTATTGTGTCATATACCATTTTATATAGCAAGCGATATGTTCATTGCTATTCAATCACGACGAGGAAAAACTTTATAAAACACTTTATGAGAAATATGATTAGTATGAGTTACGAGAATCTATATTATCGATTCAACGTAAAATGTAAAACTTTAATAACGTTTTGGTCTCAGGTTATATATGATCTTCTTTTTTCGGTTTTGAGGTGAGTGAGCAAACCTGTAAATTTACCTAAAATGTTAGAAAAACTTATTGTGACAATTGAAGAAACATCCACATACAAAAGGAGTTTTACTAAAATTGTGTGTGCTGTTTGGAAATTAACTATACTATATTAATTATACTATTGATGGAAATGGTGGAGAAAAACCATAGTACATTCAATGTGTTAAAATAGGATAGTGTTGAAAATTGTTTGGTATTATCATGTTATTACATATATCAATGTAGTTAAAAACTATAATAGTACGCGTATCTTAGTGACCATACAATTTTAAACATAGCAAAACATTTTTCAATGCCATTAATAATATTTTGGTTACCGTAGAAACGGCTATTCACACTCCACTACGAGATCAAAATTTTCGTCGGTTTAAAATCAAAAGCAACAAAATTCTTAAAAGGTGGTAACCAAGTAAACTTTTATTGTTTATTCTTGTACCATTAGCATACTCTTATTCACAACTTTAATGCTCAATAAAAATGACCGGAAGATTGAATAAAGAGTAAGGAAGTGCTGAGCTTATTTATTTTAAATCCGAGATTGACACTTTCTCGTTTTACTAAACACGAGTAGTTGGTGTCAAAGTGAAGTATTGTCCAATCACCCTTTGCTGCCTGACGGCTAGACGTTCATATCCGGTAAGTTTATTGGCAACAATATTACTAAGGTGGAAATCAGAAAGTAATATTAATAACACAAGAAAAGAGTCTGTACCCGTTGATATAAATGATTGGATGAACGTAGATATAATGTTTTAGCTACTTCATTCATAACTTATTACTTTAAAGGTACGAATCTGTTCGTTATTAATGATGTATAGTACGAGTATTCATCCACTATCTAGTAAAATAAAACCGTGTTGCATACAAACATAATAAACAATATATGGCATATTAGCCTTCAATTTATAAATTTAAAATTTTATTCAATCATTCTACATTAAAACCACATTCAAACTTAAAACACTCAAAGATTCATACCCCAATCAATCCATCTCAATTAACCTACTTGTACACTTATATTTTCTCTACTGTATCTAAACCATGCTCTCATTTTCGTACATCTACTGGGATAATAACTGAATACTTCATTAATAATGCGGAGAGCCTGAAATACTGTGACCGCATTCCGAGTTCCATACACTAGTGACGTGGTCAAGTTTGTTTTTAGGAAATAATCCTGTAGAGTTGTCCCGAAGTGGGTTCACATTGACCGTATTTTGTGTACAGAACATGTATGCAGAATAATTTTTACAGTCTACATGATCCACAAGATCCCAACATTCGGGGAACGTCTTTATCTCTGTGAAAAACCTGTGCAAAGACAGGAGGTCTCGAAACGTAGCAGTCACCAGGACAACTAGCTTCACTTCCCCAGAGTGAGGCTGGAAGTCGGTAGGAGGAGCTTTTTCCTGCTTTGGCCCAAATTGTACAATGACCTATCCGGTAGCTTGAAGAGCACACAACCACTGTCTAGTTTTAGATCTAAATTAAAGGAGTTCATGTTAACTAGTTGTAAGTGACTGTTGCGTATTTTAACCTCGAAAATTTTGCTTCAGATTATTTATGGATTGAATTGGAATAGCCAACCTTAGTATAAGTTCTTAGTGTTAAGTTTGACTTGAGTTGCTCTGTAAAGCAGCTTGTACTGAGAGACTCTCTAAATTAAAGGCATTATTATTTATTTATTTATAACATGTGAGAAGGAGGAGATTACTAAGGATGAAAGTTATAATTGAGAAAAGGTAAAATTTAACAATTTAAATTACTCATTGCTCTAATCTTCGGGAGAATACTGCAGAGCATGTTTTAAAATCATAAGTAAAGTAACATCGTTTAGGTTTTGGTATTTGTGACTACAGTACATCATTGCCTAGCTAGGTTTCCGTAAAAAGTAAAGTTTGTTGTCATAAACCAATTAAAAAAATATAATAATTTAAACAACTCGTCCTATTTACATATAGTAATGTAAACTAATCAATGCATTATGTATAAAAATATAGGTGAAATATAATATTTTTATGATGGTCTTGTAAATTCAATCGTACACTAATTATGGGCTGAAAATATTACACAACTACACACACACACACACACACACACACACACACACACGCGCGCGCGCGCACACACACACACACACACACACACACACACACACTCACACACACACACACAAACACACACACACACAAACACACACACACAAACACACACACACACACAAACACAAACACACACACAACTTTAACACATAACTTTTAAACGGAGTATTTTTTTAAATAGAGTAGTATAATCTTTCACTTAAACTTATACATAGACGTTGAACTTTCAGTCTACGTTAGAGATAGCGCAGGTTCGAATCCTGCCTGTGACCGTTGCACTTCTTATCAGTACCAATTACCTTGTACTGTATCAACTCTTCCCCTTATTCTGTTTGATATGATCCTCACACAGGCCAGTGACCTATGACGACAGGCAGAATAAGGCCTAAAAGCAGATTGGCTTATCCTTTCAATACAAAAAGAAAGTATATACGCATACTGAAACGCTGAACTAACATTTCTTTTCATTGTTGCAGCCTTAACCTACAAATTGATTAACTTTCAATCTGAATCTGATTTTGAGTTTACTTTTCTTCAATAGTATATTGAAAATATTACAATATATGTTATTCTGTCATACTCACGCATTTATGAGTCGCTGTAACACAGGATTATATGATACTGTGTAATCTCATGTACATATCCATGAGAACACATATATCTAAATGTTATACCTACAATCTCTGCCAGGTACTGTATTTATAGAGGTTTAAAAATGATAAAATTTACAGATTGTTAAAATTTGTTATTTTGGTAATTTTTTGGATTAACGAGGCGACTGTTAAAATGCTTCTTAGCCTATACATAAGTTTCTAAAATAAACATATCCTCTAGTTGTTTGTGAAAGTCTGCAAAAAACATTTATAAAACATGTTCTTCTACTCAGTTTGCTCAAAAATGTATCTTCTATAGTCGAATAAATACAACTTCCGTATCGGCGTGCTGGGGCGTTCTGACGTTGGAGTGAGAGGGAGAACTGCCTGGTTGGCTACGTGACCAATAAGAGCGAGGAGCGTCTAACGCGGTTGCCATAGCAACAGGCACTATTGCCACATCGCACTGCGGCGACCGCTTCTCTGCGCAGTCCTGAAGTGCTACTAGAGTGACTACTTCGAGTTTACTGCTAAATTTGTTGTCTGTGTTCGGTGTTTTTACTGTTCGTTGCGAATATCAGGGTGTGAGTGTGTGTGTGTTTTATATACTGTACATTGTACATTAACTATCACCGTAATGGAAAGAAGAGGAGGAACCAGTGCTAATAAAAGAGGCCGCCCTCGCGTTCGCCCAGTGAGACCATCACCATACACCAAAATCGGCCAGGGCTCTGCTTTGCGTAGTCAGTCAAGAGAACTTGTGGTTAAAGTCTGGAATTTTTTTCAGCAAGAAAAGGATAACGGGGCTCTTTTAATACCAGTATAGAAAGTGGTAAAAAGATCCGCAGCTGCGTTAGGCATAAACAAAAGCACCGTAGTTGCAATTTGCAAAGAGGAAGAACGTTTAAATGGGGTTGGTAATACGACCTTACAGACTCCTGGGAAAAACAGGAGGAAACAGAAAACAGTTACTGCCTTAAATGGTTTTCAGCAGGAGACTATTCGCCGTCATGAATATGGTTATTTTATGAGAAAAGAACATCTTACTGTAAAAAAACTGTTAGTTTCGTTAATGGACGCAAATTTGTTTAGAGGCAGCATTTTTTCTCTTTAGAGGCAGCATTTTTTCTCTCAAGAGTGTTTTAGTTACCTTGGGGTTCAATACAAAAAGTTGAATAGGAGGAGAATTTTATTAGAAAGAAATGACATTGGTGCTGGGCGTTGCCGATTTCTGCGGGAGGTGAAAGACTTAAATTTTGATAACATAGTGTAGTTAGACGAAATATAGGTAAATACCGGCCACACTGTCTCTCGAGGATGGACTGATGACACGCCTGAAGGAACATTAGCCGCTCTTATTGGCAAAGGTGGTAGGCTGATTTTACTGCACGCTGGTACATTTGGAGGGTTGGTTTCTAATTGTTGCTTGTTATTTGCTTCAAACCACCACAGACTACCATGAAGAAATGAACCCGTTTTCAAAATGTTTCAGAGAATCACTTCTAGCTAACCTTTCTGCTCCATCGGTTATTGTTATGGACCACGCCCCATACCACTACAAAATTTTTGATAAGGCCCCAACGCTGTGAATGAAATATTAGGTTTTCAGAGTACCCAAATTATTTGTCCTTCACGATATCCGAATTTTTTTGTAGTTGTACATTATTATATAGTATAATGTAACATATTAATATCGCACATATTTGTGTTAAATTAGAGAAATTTCGTTCCTGATTACTAGTGTAAACAATCAAAAGACAACACACACTGACGCGTAGTTTTGTTGGTAAGTACGCTGACGCGCACCGTCTGATGTTCTGATGTTCAGTGTTCGGTGAGAAAGTGACCGCTCACGGCAGTGCCCGCACCAACGCGGCAACACCGCGGCATCAGTCTCCCCACTGCTCGCTGCCCCTCCACACCCTTCCAATACGGAAGGTGTATCTATTCGACTATAGGCAATTTTCTCTTTGATCAATGTGTAAAGGTTCGATACTGATCAGCCAAATATTACACAGTGATATACACTATAATTGAACTCGATATTCCCTTCATAGAAATTAACCTAATTGATAACCTGCCTAGTTTGTGTTTCGCTCTGATTTTAATCTTCTCTGTACCCAAAATGTGCAGGGAGAATCTCTTTACTATTTCATGGAAAGCATCAGCATCCATAGTGGTATTTTACGTGTTTTGCATACTTAATCAAAAGTGTATAGTTGTTCAAGAGAAGTATATTCTTACGTATGTCACACAGACATCCATACGGCATTTTGTAGGAAGTTAAATATTCACAAAGAGTTTAACCTAGTGTATTAAAACCAGCAAAGATTAAGAACAATTAATTGTAGTAAGTGAAATGTTGCACATTCAGAATTTAAAAAAATGGAGTGGAACTTATTGTATAAAATACGGTCTATAATTTGTAATCCATTATATTAGTTACGTGTGTTTTCATCAGAGCACTCTTCCACGCAACATTAAGTATACGATGTTTAATTGGAACTAAGGTCAAATCTTTAATGGACTCATTATTTGCTTGTAATACTAAGATTTTCACCATTAAATAATAATTATTTTCGGTGTTATGACGAAATAAAAGTAGTTGTGAAGGATATGCGATAGCTTTAGTTTGGTTTCAGGTGAATACCTACTTGAGAAGACCATCCGTGATTAGATATTCGTTAGGAATGTAAATTAAACAACAGTATCAATAAATCTCTGAGAATTTGAATAGATTTTTTGAATATATTAGATTACTGATGATAATCTATTTACTCAAGATTTTTAAGTATTTTAGTGTGTAAAAATGCCACGAATAAATATTTGTTTTGAGATCTAATATCTGATTTCAATTTCACTCTTTAAAAGTAAAAGGTGAATAACACATTCCTCTACTTGTACTCCTCTACTGCTGGCCATAACTGAAAAGTTTTATAAAGTAATCTAGCGTTTTATATATATATATTATATTAAGACTTAGGCTGTTACACAGCTCCATTATTAAATATAAAAAAATACAAAACATTACAAAACATGAATCAGATACTGAGAAAGAATGTGTCTTACCTTTCATGTTATACTGCTTTCAGGAACAAATTATTAAATTAACTAGAAATATAGCTACAGGCACTTGTAGCTAATAACACGGATTTTTATCTTTAACGATAACCGTTAAATACTGTAAAAATCCTATCATAGTACGCATTTGGTATTATACTACAGAAGAAACCCAACTACTAAACCTGCAATGCGAAAACACAATAACTTATTTAAACGTAGCACTAAATAAAATATTAGTATAGGTACAAGAAATATGGACATACTATCGCACAGTAATTATCATAAACTAGTTTATACGTTAGCCACACTCAGTACAAGGATTATTTCGTCTTTAATAAAACAAGTTGGAGTACAATAAACCACACGTCGCACCCACATTGAACTCGATCTTATCTGTAGAAAACTTTAGTACAAAATTTAAATTTGATGTTTCAGTTCGTTCTTGAAATACCAGCGGAAAACACAGGAAATAGAAATTTAACGATCACCTTATGGGGTTTAATAAATTTCAGTTAATAATAATTTGGGGTTGAAGGTAAGTTATTACTAAAAAATCAGGAAGAATTGTAAAATTATATAAATATTGTAGTAAATAAAATAAACTTCCTATGATATCACTTATATAAAAGCTAGGGGAGCAATTCATTTCAGTTTATAAAAAACTATTCAATTACCATTCTTAACGAATGTCAGATACTACAGAAGAAACCCAACTACTAAACCTGCAATGAGAAAAACACAATAACTCATTTAAACGTAGCACTACACAAAATATTAGTATAGGTACAAGAGAAATATAGACAAACTATAGCATATTAACTATCACGGACTAGTTTATACAACATCACTTATATAATAGCTAGTGTAGCAATTGATTTCAGTTTAGAAAAACTATTCAATTATCGTTCTTAACGAATGTCTGTTCAAGGATCATTGTGATAATGGTTTTTCTCAAGCCGGTGTTAATTTTGTATGTGTAATTTTGTATAGGTTATAAGATGACAAGACTTGGTTTAATGCCAGTAGTAGTCTTAACGTAAACAAGTGTAACAATATTTATTATCCATGGAAACAACAAAGGACATTTATTGCAATTTTTTAGAAATAAATTCCAAAGTTTTGTTTACGAAAGTCGTTAACTCTCACATTATCAGTGAAGCATCACGAAAGACAAAATGTGAAGGCCAGAAGTTTGACATGGACCAGGATTTTTTCATATTTCAATTTTATATTTTACACGCAGGTCCAAGAATCTCCACCAGGATTACGATAAACCTGTCCCAGGACCTGGACCTATAGGTGAGTTACTTTTATTATTTAGAGGTAGTTTGAATATCTTAAAACATTTCTTGAAACTAAAATAGCAAATATTAGAGGAACAGTTCATATGGAATGAAAACGCGTTTACAATTAATTGAATTTAATTATTTAAGTGATTTTTCAATGGGTTTATATGATGTTTCATGAAAAGGAACATAATCCAAAATTTACGATCGTTGTTATTTTAATAGGAATAACTTTAATTTTGGCTGTCAAAAATCCTTTTGTACCATAAGTGCACAAAAATAATCAGTTTAAAAATGTCTTTAAGTTAGATATACGCACAACAATGTTTTGTGACTCATTCATACATAATTGACAACAAGCGTTAAGATTACTAAGAAAATTTTTGTCTTATAGACGTCTTAAAGATATTCTTTGGCATTTTATAGTAGGGTAAATATAGGCAATAGGTTGAAACTAGTGAATGCTAATTAATGAAGATTAAAATGTATTATTTAATGATGTATAATTGTTTAAACTCAATAATTCTTAAAACGGACTATTACATGTTTGAAATGAAATATGGTTTCAAAATTTTACTTTATTATTATATTAGTTACCGAGATATCTACCAGAGCTCTATTCCTCCTTAAAAAAGAAACGTAGTAGACAATTGAATTTATATAGTTACAGGAAAACCTTGTTAGATTACATTGTAACAAAAATATAGACTTAATTTCACTATAAAAATAGTTTTATTTCATGATAAAATATAATACATCGCTGTGGAGGATCTTGGTGAACATGTTTTAAATAATGATAAGTTATGTAGTTTCGTATAGTTTGACGTCATTTTTGTGGCTACAGTGGAACATTAATTTAAATAAATTACTGAGAAAATTTCTATTTTCAGAATATTTTCCATTAAAATTATTTTATTTTTATGATTAAATTACAAGAAATAATTATCACTTAACTGGTCAGCGAATTTAATAACTTTATTTTCCTTGCAATAACACATGGTTTTATATGTTAATGTGTAATTTTGGAAAGCATAAGGTATTATAAGACATTTTGTTTTTTCCATCTTATGCCTTATACATCCTCAGCCTTTTGTAATTAATATAGGAATTGTAAATTTTTGCGCATTCATGTGGTTGTGTTTCATTACTAAAAAATATTGTTTTTTTTATTTACTGTGTACAACCTATGTTAGATAATAGTATAGCTAATGTTATTTACTATAGATTGTACCGTTATTGTAGTACATACGTTATATTACTTTGGAGCTAATAATTTATAAATAAAAACCACTTTTCGGAAATACTTGATTTATTCCGAATTAAAGTTCACCCAAATATTTAAAAAATGTTCACAAACTTTAGATTTGGTTTTTTTCAAACACTTTTCACAATCGGTCAAATCTAATTAAGAGTCTGATCAAAATAAAATGAATTAAAATTAAAATGAAACTAAAAATGTATACTTTTCCATAATGGTTTAAATTAACAAAAATAAAAATAAAAAGTTCTCTTCTCAAAATATTCAAAATCAAAAATAACACCAAACTTGATATTAACTTTACGATTGAAGTCTAATTGACAATACTTCAGAAATTGAATTAATTCACAGACTCTGTAATATGGGAAAACTTTGGAAATTCAATCACAACAGTATAAATATAAAAGATATTAAGTAAACGCTGGTACGGGACTTTTCTACTTTGAAGACTATGGAGGCTGATAGGAAACTAATACGCACTAAAGAAAATTAATAAACTTGATTTAAATTACACCCGATAAAAAGAATTACTCTATATCCCAAACTAGAGGATTATAGGAAGAAACTACTGCTTCTCAACTGGACGTCTGCACCCTGTCGTCGACACTCGAACACTGCCCCCTCTCTCTCAAAACCAACCGGACCGGGAACGTATCACCGTAGACATCTCAATCAGCTGTTTTTACTTGTCTCGAACCAACAAACAATGTCCACGCACCGCGTCTAGTTAACAAAAGAGCCTACTTCCTACCGCGATTCAGCAAAAATAATTACACCTAAGGTACAAGATAATAGGCTAAACATCAGATACCGTAACATAAAATCACGTAAATAAATCATTATAATGAGGAAAGTATATAAACGTCATTCGAGCAGAAAATACATAAACGTGCAGAGCCCTCACAGTGCTTCTATATCTTCCTCAAACTGTTACATTCAACCTAATCTAACTTAACCAACAGGTATTAGGATACATTTGTTTGCTAGTAAGCGTATTCCCTATTTCAGAAAGGAACAACCATGTAAGTAAAGGGCTCATACAAACCTTTTGCGTGCTGAAGTAAAGTCCGCTTGTTTAAACATTAATAATTACTGTCTCAAAACTAGTAAATACGTAGCTTTTTTAGCGAGCTCTTTTGGTTTTTAAAGAACAATGTGCTTTTTTACGTGAATTTTTCCATCAGTAAGTTTCTTTACTATATCTTCAAACTTTGATTTTCATCATTGTTAAGTGCGTATGTAAGTTTATCTCTATCTCAGTAGGTAAAAAGTTTTTTAATTTTTTAGATAACAAAACACGTATAGGTGCAATGGCATCAAAGTAAAATACTAATTTTATCAATATCAACTTCTTTAATAATCATTTAACTCAGCACACAGAGGAGGACTACAAGTAACACGATGCAAGGGCCAGAGGCAGAACCAGGACCAGGACTCACATGGCTGAGTAATTTTAACATTTAGACATCACGATTTCCCCTCTCACTATTTCTTCTTAACCACAGCATCCTAGTTTTAATTTTGTATTGATTGGTTGATTATTTCATTCTAATTCTTTCGAAGTATGTAAGGATTGTAATTTTTAACGAATGTCACTTCATTTATGAGTATATGGAAGATTTAGTTTTAGCTGTTATTAATCCTCTCCGTAACAAAAGGATCCCGGGAGAATAGTTGATCAACAATATTCCTTGTCAACAAATCAATTTTGATTTTTTTAAATCTTGTATGTAGTTTATAAAAAATTATACAGCTGTTTGTGAGAAGTATTTCTTCACTAATTGTTTAAAGCAATATTTTTAATGCGTTTTAGAAGACTAAATGTTGAAAATTAATTTAAACTAATATGTCCTAGCCTGCTAAATTAGTATTGCCTTACTAATTCGTGTTAAATTTTAAATATTAAATACAGTTTTATAAAGGTTTGTAAGAAAAATACGGTCTATACATTTTGCATCATTCGGTTGGTTACTAAAACGTACACTAGAGCTCTCTTTCTTTGTAGAATAAATAAAAGTATCCAATTAAAGTTATAAGTAAGGGCGATTAAAATTATATTCCATTGTCAATTTTAAATTATTTTACATTCTAATTGTAACTTAAAATTTAGAAAAAATTAAAATTCTGTTTCATAACTAAATAGAATGAGTGTTTGTCGAGAATAATGGATCTCTTTGCTTTATAACTTATAACTCGACTGGAAAACCTGCTGATTAAACTATTATTATAAAGGTTTTACTCATTTTTTAACACTGTAAATAAAATAAAAGTACTAAAAAATATAAAATTCCCAAGAGACTATTAATTTTTTGGCTTTATTGGATATTATGAGTAAATTGTTATCGTGGTTATTGAGTTCCGGGCCTATCAACAAAATGCTGGACTGGACTAGTAAACATAGACTTAAACTAAACCAGGAAAAACTAAACCAATTATGATATCTCATTACCAAACTTTGATCGATTTTACATCTGTACGTAACGTTGATGTAGATGGAACTTTCCTACCTAATTATGATAAGGTAAAAAAACTAAGGACTGACAATAAACTGTATTTTAAGATGGATTGATGCAGTGACAGAGACGTGTAAGAACGTTTTTACATCAATACATTCACTAAAACACTGGAAAGAGTTTTGCCGCATCACATAAAACTGTTAAATATATAAAATTAATAACCAGTGAGCGCATTTTAACGATACACTAATGTTTAGCAAATTTACTCTTTAGGGCAATACAGATAATTTAGTGCATGGTTTAAATATCAGTTATTGCGTATTTCTGATTTAATTCAATTTTAGCAAAGTTCACAATGGTTGCAAGTAATCTTTGAAACTTCAGGTAAAAAATCTGCTCTAATATAATTTTAAAAAAATTTTTTCTGTCGACTGTGTATACTCCGTTCAACGTGTTTGGTGATTATGTGTTGTTTCTGAAGCAACTGAAAAGTTAGTACCAAATTTTATGTTAATAGAAAAATAAATTTTGTAGGACCACGAATGTTTAACCGTATTCCACCTTAAGTAAAAGGTAATTAATCACACAATCATTCATTCGTTTGGTAAATCTTTAAAAAGATTGTTGTTTATAGTCAATGATATTGAAAATTCAATGTTTAAAATATAGGTATAAACATTTTTGTCACTAACCATTTATGTCCCGTTATTACATGCACATCTTATACTTTAAAAAATCATATTTATAGTCTGTTAGCGTTCTGTAATTATTGTATTTTGTTTAGTGCTGTACGTTTGTATTCTTATTTAGAAAAAATGTTTGTATTTCTTGCAATCTTGATTGTTTTATTAGACTCTGAACCACTATTTTTTATTTTGGCTTTGCTGTAAGTGGGGTATATCATCAATACAAAAAACATATTCATTAGATAAAGCCTAATCAAACTGTTAAACATTTCTATTTCATGTATATACTTTATACTAAAATTTGCATGTGTTTTTAATTTAATTTACTTTTGCTTCACATGACTTACATTATGATGTTAGAATTCTCTGAACAGATTCTAAATTCGCCTTAGAGGAATCGTACTTGGTTTGTCTTTTTTGATTTAGAGTAGTGTTCTGTTAGCCATAAATTGATCATTCTCTCTTTTGCATGCAATATGTGTCACACATTGTAAATGATCTTTATCCTATATATTTGCTGTAAATACGGCAAATTATCTTTATCCTATATATTTGCTGTAAATAAGGAAAATGAAAAAAAAAAATATTGACATGAAAGAGGCAAGAGAGATGTAGACTGTTTGTAACTTAGTTCGAACTTTCGAACAACCAGACGTAATCAAGGACGTTTTATAATTTTTAGAGAATTCTATAATTACTTAAGTGTTTGTCAGTGAGGTTGGTAAATCAAGTTTACACATTGATCATATTACTAAAAGGTCCAAAGGTGATGGCAATCACACTCTTTCATGTCATAAATAGAGTTTATGCGGTGGTCTTGACACATACATATCTATTTCGAAACATTCCAGTCTTTAACAGTACCTTTGGTATGTTTGGCATTATTGATTATTGATAAATCCAAACCTACATTGATTATATTTTTACGAGAGCTACATTAATTTATTATAGTAATAAATATCAACTCAAGGGCTGTAGAATCGTTTTATATTAGATATTCAATAAGCCTTGTTTGGTTTTTTTAAGATCAAATAGTAATTTTTAAAATGGCATTCAAACAAATAACATTTCTCGTTATCAGATAAATTTATTAAAAGAATCAAAAAGTAAACTACAAATCGCTTAGAGTGAGAACGATCATACGGTTAAATTCCTATCAACTGTCTAAAGTGAATTATACTTACTCGTATAAAGGCGCTCAAATAAACATCTTGGTGAATAAAGAAATAAGATATATGTTATTGAATTGGGAGCCTCTTATATTATCCAGATCTCTTCTATATTAGCGTTCTTCTTATGGACAGTTTTAAATAGGTTTAATTAATACACAATCGTAAGTATTGTTTCATCAATCGCTGAGTAGTAATAAACGTAGAAACCTATTTGAACGTAAAAAGTAAATAGAAAAATGTTATTATTGATAAGGTATAAAACAACAAAGTATTTAATAAATGGGAATTGTTAAAAGACAATTTGGAGTAGTACTCCTTCAATGAAGAAGTTTGTATTTTTCTAATGATAAACTAAAAAAAAAATTTTCTCTTATCCCCAAAAGTATTAGTATACGATAATATGTTATTTGGGTTATAATTCTACATTCTATACTACCCATCTATACTTATATATAGAATATATATATATAATATATATATATATATATATATATATATAATATATATATATATATATATATATATATATATATATAAGTAGATATAGTAATAAGGGGGTTCCTGGCGCACTTCGGGAGCCGACCGAAAAGCAATGTAAAATACTGGTTCAATGTACCATAAAGGAAGCTGAGAAATTTTAAACACAGCAAATCTCAATGAAAAATTAACCGAATCTACAGTCGTTCGTCTCCAAAAGCGATCGGTACATTACCTATCTACTCTGTGGAATGAAAAATTAACCAAATCTAACAGCTGTTTTAGCTTCTACTTTCTTTAAGCTGTGCTTTGTAAAATGTTTGTCAAATCTGCTACGAATAAAGGAAACAATCTTAATAAAATTTAATCAATTTAAACATTTTTACTAAAAACATACTGTAAATTTTAATAAAAAACTTATTCTACTAAATAAAACAACATGAAACTCACCAAGCTCTCATTCAGTTTCTAGCATTTAAAAACAGTGCAACAAAGATGAATTCAACGAATTACCAAAACATTTTAAAGAACAGTTGATACTTTCCTTAAATGATACAGAATTCAAAGAACCTTGTAAAGTCTTTTGCAGACAGAAAAAACGTCTAATGGAGTGTTTTTTTAAATCGGCAAAAAACAAAAAAGTAAGGGATTACATATTTTAATATAATTAACGAAAGAATATTGAAAAGAAAGTAATAAAATAAACAAACGAGAGAGTTTTCTTCATCGTTTTTTTTAATGACATTTTTCCCATATTATACGTCCTTTCAAGATAAATCAAGACTTAAATGATGAATTTCTTAGAATTTTTTGTGAGTATCAAGAATTTACTACAACGAACAAATTCCATTAAAGGGCATTAAATAGAATATTTTCCTTATAAGAATTATACGCCAGCATTTTGTGGTGATAACAAAAGGTAATTTACTGTAGATAAAAATATTCCAATGTGATGATCCTATGAAAGAAAGGACACCAACTATGGTTATCAAAACAGTAACTATATGACGTGGGGTAGGGACTGCAAATTTTAGAGTAAAGACTATTATTCTACAAAGTTATAATTGAGTATTATAATTTACCTTTATCTTTTATAGTCCTTCTTTCCGATTGTAACACAATCAAGTGTAATTTTTCATTTTTTTGGTTTTTTAAATTCCTTTAATCTTTTTCATCATCCAAAACAAGTCAAAAATCAGTTTCGGCAAGTGTACTTTACAATCTTCCAACTCGGCAATTATTGTAAAACTCCGAATTTATCTTTCTCAATTTTTCTCCAAATTCAAGAGTTCTATGGTTTCTCCTCTTCCTTTTCTTCCAATTCATTATAAACTTCTTATAGTCTCTTTTAAAACTTACATTCTCCCAATATCATTTAACTCATTTCAAGAACTCCCAATTTAAATAGAAAATAGAAAAAATTTAAAAGACCGGGAAAAAAAAAAAAATTTTGCTAACAATCACCCTCGAGAAGTCGGGGAGATGAATTGTGAGTAAAACCGCCATTCTTTGTCACGAGGTTCTTCGTATTTTAATTTCTCCAAATGTACTATTAAAATCATCAAAGATTTCAGGCTTTAAAATCGTAGACAAAATTCAACATTCCAGATAATGAAAAGAATATTATACATGGTAATATCTATTTCATAATAAACGTGTTTGTGTATCGATACCTACAAACCTAATGTATTCTTTGAAAAGGAAAAATAATTTTTTGTCAAATGGTATCCAAGAGATAAGTAAAAAATTTTTATTCTGTATTTTCTAAATTCTGTACACAAAAATTTTTGTTTGCTTCTTGTCTCCGTAATTGTTAATTTTCATAAGGGGCCAGAATTATTCAAAATGTGGTTAGGTTTATTTCGAAATTTCTCTCAGGTTTAGGGTCTTTCGTACAAAATTTTTTTATTTATTTTTTTAAAAAAAAAATTTTTTACAATCTCTACAAAATAAATAGTTTTTTTATCAATAATTTCTCCTCTAGTTTATATAACACTTTTGTAACAGTTTCTGGCATTATACTCTTTTCCATTTAAACAAAAAGATTTTTTTATTAAATGGAGATTTATGGAAACTAAGTTCCAGCTGCCCGGAGATATTAATATTTTTCCAGCGCAGCAATGTTTGTGTGTTATACATTTCTAACAACAGAAGATAAAATAGAAATAATTTCCAGTTCTATTGTACAACAACTATTTAGGTTATATTATGTGTATCGATTTATAAAGATTTAATTACAGCTGGAGAAAAAGTCGGGATTTGTTTCAAGTGGTGCCCGAAAGAGTAAATGATTTTTATCTGAAATATTAGAAAGGAAATGAAGAGATAAAAATATGGAACATCAATTAACTTACTGAATTTCTCTAATATCGTTCTTAATCACATCATAGGCCCCCTAAAAATTTATATTTTTTTTTTTTATTTATTTTTCCCCCCCCCGCCCCCCCCCCGCCCCCCCCTTCAAGAGACAACAACAACAATAACAAATACGCGCCCCCCCATCCAATAAATAAAATTCCCCCCCCCCCCCCGCCGGTTTATTTTTTTGGGGGGGGGTAAAAACCCCCAGCCCCCCCATTTTTTTTTTGTAACAGCTTTTTGAAAAAAAAAAAATACCCCAATTTTCCCCCCCCCCCCCCCCATTCCAATATTTGGATAATTATATTCGTTCTTTTTTGAACCAGAAATATTTGTCAAACTCTTTTGTTTGTATCAAGGACATAAATAGGTCTATTTCGCCCTAAAATTCTTTAGGGATGTGTAATACATTTCCTTATTATTACAAGTAAAAGACTTTCTTTAAAAATTCTTGATTACAGATCTGATACATTGATTCTGAAAAGACCTGTCCGGAAATGTTTTAAAATATTTGTAATTCATCTGGAAAAATAAGTAAATACCGTTCAATTTTACTCTGATATATTTTTTACATCCAAACTATCAAAACTTTGAAAGGATTTCTCTTTCTTGATTATTTCTGTCTATTCTGTTTTGAAAA